>NW_003299113.1:222610-368277 GCF_000151645.1 Tuber melanosporum | reverse complement strand
CTCGCGACCGTGATTCGCCTAGGATGATTATATATATTCAGATGAGTTTATCGGAAGAGATACATGGCCATCATCCAGAGCAATATGGAATAGAGTAGAACCAAATAGATGTTCAGAGGCTGCAGATGCTTGTAGAAGACTAAGTATATGTGGGTACAGTCATGTCTGAAAAGTCTACATACCCCTCGCAGCAACGGTACTACTACTATAAATAATAATATTGACCACAACCAAAAAGAAATATGTGTACAATTTTAAAATACATAATAGTAGAAATAGAAAAAAATAGTTTCCCAATGCTACTATTTTGTATGGCTTTCATCTGCATCTAATACAGCCTGAAGTCTCTCAGGCATCCTGTAACAATCCCTCTCTGTATAGTTAGTTCTTGGCAACGGGGAACGATACTTATCGGTTCTGTCTTCTTCTTTCTTTGTCCTACGATAGCTCTAGGTCTCTGCCTACATTACCGATAGTACAAGACCTTTGTCTTCTATCGGGAACACCTATGGTAAGCTTTCTCTAACTCTTCTTCGTCAAGCGCCTTCCTTGGCGTAATGATAATGTTGCAATAAGGATAAAGATCGTAAAGGTATTTTATATTCGTTAAAGTAATAAGAAGGAAAAGTACTTAGAACAAGGCGTGAAGAACCTATCTTCCTCAGCCGCATCGGCCTCCTTATATAGTGTTTTTCCTGCCTTTAGTCATGTGACCTAAAGTGGTCACATGTGCGAAACTAAATCACAACAAACTAGTCATATGACCATAGTGATCACATGCTCAAAACCCATGATCTCCTAGCGAGATTATGTGCGAAACTCATAAACCAATCATAACGCAATAACCAAGTCATATGACTCGACTGAGTCATATGCACAAAACCCATGACGTCATAATGAGGTCATGTGTGAAACATAAATCATATGCGCAAGGCTTACCCGTAAGGCACACTCGTAAGGCATACTCGTCAGGCGCATGTCCCATGACTCATACTTGAGCCATGTGCGAAAGCATCACAAATCCCACACATAACTAATCATATAACCCGAATAGGTCATATGCGTGAAACAATAACATACCTGTGACTCATAACCATTTGTCACGTGAAAAACCCTTTCCTCACTAAGCCACGTTCGTGATACATCCTCAGAACCCATCCATCAAATATTACCTGGGGAATGAGGTCCCATTCTTTCTTTACTGCCTGAAATAATTCAGCAGCACAATGGGTCCTTCTCTCAACCTTGGAGAATCGCTTTCTGAGTGCTCTTGTGAGAATTGTCTAGGCATTCTCAATAGGATTGAGATCTAGTGAGTTGGGAGGCTAAGCTAATCTTTGATATCCACAGTCCTCTTGTAATTTTTGTTTTCTGCTACATTATGCCATGATGTATTATCAGCAGCCATATAGATTGTTTGAGAAGCTCTGTCTATGGCTTCTATGAAGGAGATAAGGTAGGGTTGGTGAATCTCAGTTACATATTGGTAGGAATTGCGACCAAGTCTGTCTCATTTGCTAGTCCTTTTCTCCTCAATCCTCTTCCTTACAAGAATGAGCTCAGTCCTCCCTCCATGCATTGTTGTAGCATATACACCTATGTTAATGTGCCCTGACTTAAAGCTAGGCTTTAAGTTCTTTTCTTCCAACTCTTTACCTAGTCTAAGTCTGACCTTTCTTTCCACTGGATTTAGAACATATTCAATTGTGGCTTCATTAACAAAAACCACCTATTTCCAAGCTCTTGTCTAATTCTTCCTCACTCTAGCAAACTTGTAATGTGTTCACTAGATGCTAATCACGTTATTGGAAATAGATATAATTGTTAGCAGGTGGCCTGCTCTTCCAGAGAGGAGGTGAGAGCTGAGAACTAAAGGAGGCTTCGAGGGTGTACTGAGGAACAAAGAAGTAACCATTCAACCAAGTATATTGAAATACTGTCTATCGGAGTCGGCCTTTTCTATGGTAGAAACAGGCGGTCTTTAAATACACAAATCTGTTCATGTCTAGCATGAACGAAACTAATCAAAGGTACCAATTGATACACTTTGGTAAAACTAATTAAGTATTAAAACGGTACTTAAAACAAAACATAAAACAAAACTAAGTATCAATGTAATACTTAAAACAAAATATAAAACAAAACTAAGTATCAAACGATACTTAAAACAAACCAAGTATCAAAGCGATACTTAAAACAAAACATAAAACAAAACTAATAATCGAGTACCCGTACCAGTTACATTCCCCAAAACTAAACAACTGATTAAACAAACAAAACCTAATAATCATCAAAAGCGGAGTCTGAGAAACTAAAGGCTTCAGTTTCCGCTATCAGCGCTTCATCATAAGTGTCACACCAGGGACAAGAAGAAATCCTAAGAAAACATCAAGACTCAAAGAAATATGGGTTACTGTAGTCACAAATACAAGATTCATACTGTACATCAACCCAAGCATTATCGCAATCCGGACAGTAGTCTATCCAGAGAATAGTGAAGTAGTTTTTAAGTTGGATAACATCGCGGTTTAACAACAGTCCAACAACCTGTTGTCACAGCCTCACATTGAGTTCCACATAGTTTGACATCATTATGGTTTTCAGATGAAGGACGATGGTCAGATAAGGTTATCCAGAACCTGTTCCATAGCCTGATTTTCATCATCGCTTCTTTCGAATTCTGACTCAAAGTATGGTGCCCAAAATCCATCTCTAGCTTGGAGTTCTATCTGCCATCGCTCGGTCTCTGGCATCGTTGGTGTCCAGCACATGGAGATGTAATTGATCGTTGAGGGGAGGTATTCATTTGGCATGTTGTCTTTCCACCAATTGTTCACCATATCCATAGTGTGTTCTAGTCTTTCTAGCGATTCCCAGCTGTTTTTACTTGTTGGGTATCGTTTCCATTTGACCAGGATCTGATCATTCCCATGCCAAAGGTGGTGGTCTCGGATTTCTTCAACTTCCCCTTTATTTTTCTTATCAACGATGATAGGTACAGGTCGAGAGTGGATTCTTCCAGGGAACTTGGAGTCGTTATTTGGGTGGAATCGCTTGACAGCAGAGACATGGAAGACTGCGGTATTGCAGCGGTACATGTGTCTATCCATCTGGACAGTGTAGTTTTCTGTATGCTTATCAAAGGATAAGACCTTAAAAGGTCCTCGCCATCGGGGTTGTAGTTTCTTGCTGCCTCCAACATTGGTAATAAACATGTTTCTATGTACCATGAGTATATCACCTGGTGGAATAGAAACATGTTTGCATCGTCGCTTCTGAGGAGTGGTGGTGCTTCGGAATCGGGCAGCTTTAACAGCTTGGAAAGCATCGTTCCGAATTGCTTGATAGCGGTTTAGGTGGTCGTCGAAGGTAGGAACTGAGAAATTCTTTAATAAGATTGTAGGTGGGAGGGGGTATTGGCAACCGAAGATTGCCTTGTATAGAGACATTCCCAAGGTATCTGAATATCCAGCATTAATATATGCGGTGAGCTCAATGAGGGCTGGTTCCCAATTTGTCTGTCATTCATTAATCATATTCCTAATTCCGGTCTTGACTCTGTGGATCTTTCGTTCTGCTTGGCCATTATTCTCATGATGTCTAGGAGCAGTCATAATATGGTTGATTCCGAGGGAGGTCAAGGTTTGCTTCCAGAATCTGGCAGTGAAGCGGGGATCAGCATCACTGACAATAGATAATGGGTATCAATAGGTGGTGAATAGGTATCGTTGAAGGTTATTCCATGTGTCTTTGGAGGAATTGGTAACCTTCATTAGTATCAACCATGGGTATCCAGGAAACCGATCCACAGCTACCAAGATAGTGTTATATCCGCCGGACTTGTTAAATTGACCTGCGAAATTGATGGTATAGGATTCGAATATTTCACATGGTAGTTGAAGGGTCTGCGCTTTCCCTTCAGGTAGTTGTATTCATTCATTATTTGCCTGGCGGAGTTCACATTGTTTGACGAAATCGCGAAAGTCCTTTCGTATTTCAGGCCAGTAAACATATTCGGAGGTATATTAGAGGTTGCGGTCTGCACTATGGTGTCCTTTATTGTGGATTTCAGTAATGACATATTCTCTAATAGTTATTCCATTGAACATGTGTCCTTTCAGAATGTATAGGCAATGTTCACCATACCGTGTGCTAGTATAGACCATTCCATTGGAAATGTTGTAGGGGGTGAGGTCTCCATGTCTAGAACTATCCATCACTTTGAAATAGATCAGGTCATGGTGATATCCTGCTATTATTTGGCTTCGAAAGGAGGAGGTTAACTCTTCTGTAGTTGATCTAACATCTCGTTTATCCTCAATGAGAGATCCTCTTGGCAGTTCGATAGGGGGTTTCCTCTTCTTCAAAGGTTTCATAGAGTTGTCGGCGATGCTCGGAAATCATGGGAGGCATGACAGAAACAATGGTTTCATTGTTGTATACTCGTAAGGGTCCACTATAGATTGGTCGTGAATCGATTATGGGAGGAGAGGATGGCGGTGCTGACTGCATGGGGTGTAGGTAAGATATTACATCTATGTAGGCTGCTGCTTGTTCGAGGTCTTCAAGACCTTGGTGTCGTCTTGGGGCGGGGCTAAGGGTGAGGTGAGGTTGGGTTGATTCATTATTAACATCATCCATTACCTCTTCTGCTCCTTCTGCATTGTCGAAACTGGTGTTTTTAGAATCATCAGCTGACATATAGTACAGTCGGTTGTATCCGTTGCCAAATTTAATTTCAGTCTGGTGAAAGGGGCAAGTATCGAGGTAGCAGTATGACCAGTGGAGCCTGCTTTGTTCAAGCTCGAGAGGAGGTGTGCTGTGGATGGTGCAATCATTTTTCCATTTGTCATCAATGTCCTTTCCTCATTCTGTTCCGACAGCTCTGTACTTGGCGTAAGAGAAAGGATTGGAGGGAGCAGCAGAGCTAGCAGTAGCCATCAATGGTTCTTATTCATAGAAAGTGTCATCAGGGCTGTGTTCACTTTGTCTTGTATGGTCATGAACAAGAGGAGGGTCTGTGAGTTCTTGATTCTCATACAAGCAGGAGAGGGCATCAGCTAAATAGTTCGTTCTTTCACGGGCATAGATGATTTTTGCATCGTATTTGCTGATCTCGTCTATCCATCATGTTCCTCTTCTTCCAGGTACCTTTTCTGTTTTAAGATTAGTGAGAGGTTGGTGGTCGGTAACAATGGTGAAGGTATTGCCCATCAGAATGTGGTTGAAAGTGGAGAGAGCATCAATCACAGCAAGGGCTTCCTTGTCCGTTGTTCCATAGTTTATTTGTGAATTAGTGAACTTCCGGCTGTGTAATGCCACTGGTCTTGCTGTTTCATGAGAGGCTCCTTGTCCAACCCATGCTCCAACTCCAACATCTGATGCGTTAGTCATCAGCCATATCAGATCCGGTTTACTGTAGTCAATAGGTCTTATAACCTTGGCATTTTTAATCAATTCCTTAATGTTGGTAAAGGCTTGATCATGAGTGTGGGTCCAGACAAATTCTGCATTGCCGGTAAGGTCTGTGAGCAGTGCTATCACAGTAGCATGGGGTGGTAGGAACTGGGAGATATAGTTGACTAGTCCTAAGAATCGTATGAGTTCCCTCTGATTTCAGGGTGTTGTCCATTCTGTTAAACACGATATCTTTCCGGGGGCTGCATGTATTCCTTCATCATCTATTACATGTTCAAGGATATTGAGTTTATCGGCAAATAGGATTGATTTACTTTTGCTAGCGTAGAACTTAGCTTCCCTTAGTCTGGTACAAACTAAACCTATATGGTAGGTATATTCCGTTTTGGAATTTGAGAAAATGAGAATATCATCAATGTAAACCCATACGAAATGGTAGAGGTATTTGCTTAGAAGGTTTTCTATAATTCGCATAAAGGTGGCGGGCACATTCATATCACCTTGCAACATCACTCGGCTAATGAAACATCCGAAGGGTGTTTTGAAACTGTTGTAGCATTTGCTTTCTCAATCTAACCTTGTTTGGAAATAGGTATCGCTTTGGTCAATCTTGCTTTGGAATCTAGCCTGTCCAACTGCATTCAGGATCTGGGTTTGGTTTGAGATAGCCAAGCTGTCTATAACTGTGTTTCATTTCGTAGTTTGAGGTCAACCAAGAGGCGGATTCTTTTGCGATCTGCTTTGGGTTAGACAAACATAGGTGCCGCACCTGGTGCTTCCACTCAGTAGATGACTCCTCTTCTTTGTTGTTGGTTTATCCAGTCCCATAGTGGGTTTTTGTATGCGTCAAGGATTGAGTAGGTAGGTTGGTTTTTAAGATTAGAAGGGTCTCAGAGATGGATGTGGTGGTTCACTTCTCTCATAGGCGGTAGTTCTTCGGCAATCTGATCAGGGAAAACATAAGAGTATTCATCCAATAGCCATTGGGTAGTTGCTTCACAGACTGCAGCTCGGTACTCTCCACTTGTTGGCTTGCAGGAAACTCTGACCTTCTGATCTGGGAAATCGATGGTTGATTCCCTACACCTGATTACAGCTTTATGGTGATTCAGGAATAGCATCCCTATCAAGGCATCATATTTGTCTAAGTTTCCGACTAGCATTTCCTGGGGGGGTAGGACGGCAGAACCAAGTCGAATAGTTGCACTGCAGCTTTTATGGCTTGCGGATCGTGATCCCTTCACTGCCATATTGACTGGTATGGGTTGGTTAAGGTCTCGAGTTGGAAGTCCATGGACAGAGACAAAGGCATTGCTGATCATGTCTCTTCCGATCGCACCAGTCTCAAACAAGACTCAAGCTTTCTTGCCATTGATCAGAATAGTACCTTCCAGGGCGGTGTGTGCTTTAAATGTAGCCAGAGGTCGGACACTGTTACACTCCACATCGATATATCCGATATGGATTGCCTCATATTCGCTGGATTGGTCATCATCACTATCATTCTCGATATTGTTGGCCGATGCCTCTTGCTTAATCTCTTTTCCTTTTCCTTTCTTTTTAGGGCAGTTCCTTGCCATGTGTCTTGTTTTCCCGCATTCAAAGCATTCTCCTTTCTGCCATCTCGATTCTTTGAGGGATTTGGTTTTCTTTTAGAAAACCCATCAGGTATCCTCTTCAGAGTTGCTGGAAGGCTTGTATCATTGTTGGCTATTCCTGCTAGAGGATGACTGTGTTTTGTATGCTTTGGTTTCTTGGAGGATGGCGTCCTTTCGTTCTGCTCTTGCAATTATTATTGCAATATCATCATCGCCTTCCTCAAGTGGTTCTACCTCTCGCCGAAGGGTAGGATGCATAATATCATAGAATTATCGCTTAAGGATGTAGTTGGAAATGCTTCCTTTCTGCATTCGATCCTTATACATCATTAGATCCGTAGCTACATCTGTGATTCTCTCGACATGCGTTCCATTAACTTTCTGGAGCTGGTGGAATTTGTTGAATAGGAGGTCATTAGTGATAGAGGATTGGAATCGGCCTTTCATGTAATCGAGAACAGTAGATCCTCTTAATCTTACATATCCGCCGTATTCCTTATAGCGTTGGTGGTATCCGTCGATTGCCTTTTCTTCACAGAATGATCCAATATATAGTCCGGTTGTAGGATCTTCCACATCTTTCCCTTGCAGGAGAAGATAGTGTGTAAGTTCCATCGCCCATTGGTCAAAAGCTTCGGGTTTGAGGTCTTTTCCTTCTCCTGTAAACTTTGCTGGGAGGTGGAGTTTAAACTTAGGAGGTTCAAATGCTGTGGGTACTTCCTCTTCTTCAGGCCGAGCCCGAGATTTTCCTCTTCCAGAGGGCCCTCCTCCTGTACTAGCCATGTCTGATTCGCTACTGGATTTGGGGTCGATTGGAGATTCAAAGGAAGGTTTCTTTGCTGGAGTAGAAGGGAATTCTCCTGGAGGTTGTGTGTCTTCCTTATTTTCAGGTTTTTCCGGCTCCTTAGCAGAGCGCCAGGTTTGTTTCTTTCTCGTAAGGCCTTGTCGTGGGATTTGCTTCCCACTCCCGATCGTCAAAGACTCCATGTTGGATTTGAGACGAAGCCGAATGTGCCGTGATTCTGCCACTTCGCTCCACTAGTGTTCTGAGGTGGATATTGATAGGTTGATCAGGCCTAAATTCGGGGACAGGTTCTTAACCACTTACTGAGGTTAAAAAAATGTAACGTGTTCGCAAGATGCTAATCACGTTATCGGTAATAGATACGATTGTTGGCAGGTGGCCTGCTCTTCTGGAGAGGTGGCGAGAGCTGAGAACTAAAGGAGGCTTCACGGGTGTACTGAGGAACAAAGAAGTAACCATTCAACCAAGTATATTGAAATGCTGTCTGTAGAAGTCTGCCTTTTCTATGGTAGAAACAGGCAGTCTTTAAATACACAAATCTGTTTATGTCTAGCATGAACGAAACTAATCAAAGATATCAATTGATACACTTTGGTAATACTAATTAAGTATCAAAATGGTACTTAAAACAAAACATAAAACAAAACTAAGTATCAAACGATACTTAAAACAAACCAAGTATTAAAGCAATACTTAAAACAAAACATAAAACAAAACTAAGTATCAAAGCGATACTTAAAACAAAACATAAAACAAAACTAATAACCAAGTACCCATACCGGTTACAAAACTCCTTTCTCTTCTCCTTCTGTCCTTTTCTCTAAAAAGGCTTTTTCCTAGGTATCCTGATCTTAAATCCAGCTTCTTTGAATATCTTGCTAACAGTATCTTTGCCAAGTCCAATATTGGCTTTTTGAGTAATATCTCTTAGAGCTAAATAAGGCTCAGCGACAATAATATCAAGAATTACTTGCCTTTTGGCATCAGTAATCTTGGTTGGTCTGCCAGATCTGGGGGCATAATGGGTGTTTCCATCTCTGGATTTCGCGTTTTTGACTACTGTTGAAACAGTTGACTTGGAGAGGTTCATAAGCTTTGAAATTTTACCATACTCCATATTAGTATGTTTATAGAGGGCATAGATTTCCATTTTCTGGTCTTCTCTGAGGGTTTGGAAATGTGGTAGTACCATGGTAGGAAGTAATGTTAAGGTGATTGTTGGTTGCGGTATTGCCAAGCAGGAGTACGTAGACCTTTCAGGCATAACTGTACCACTAATGTGTCCTCCGCCTACCTAAAGTCTGGCTGCAGCACCATCAAACTGACTGACCTTGACCTCCAGTCTGACAAGAGGCAGAGGAATGTCCTTGCATGGAGCGTAACCTGGCCACCCACATTACAGGATAAAATCCCTACCCAGACCTTGGGCTTGTCCGCCCAGGTCCAGGGAGCTACCATCAACCTCCCCATGTTCTAGCCCCTGGGATCTCAGAAGCCCTACAAGAGAATCCACAACAAGGACCCTTGTTCCATACCAGGCTGCAATGCAATGATCAGGAAATCCAAGGCGGTCAAGGTGGTACATGCTAGGACCCACGAGCCTGGGTACCATGGCCCAATGGCCAGGTAGGGAGAGCCATCCACGAGATGTTGGCTGTGCCTTGGAGCCCAGGGGCTTTATAGCTGGGATGATTGGTTTGTTTCCTTATGTACACAACTGCTGGGCCAGAGGGGATGGGGCAGGTTTCCTTACTGGTTATATTTCTTAATGTACACAACCACTGGGCCCAGATGGGATGGGGCGGGTTTTCTTACCAGTTATATCTCCTAATGTACATGACTCCTGGGCCTAGAGGGGATGGGGCAGGTTTTCTTTACTGGTTATATTTCCTTACATACACGACTATCAGGCACGGAGGTGATGGGATAGGTTTCTTTTATAGGAGGATTTTCTTTCTTCATGAACAGCAGGCAAGGGTGAAGGACTGTGTTCCCTTTTTGAGGGAACTAATATTGTTGAGGGATGTGGAAGTGGGGAGGAGGAGTTTCCTTTGTGGCAGAGCAGGACTGTGGGGTAAGGGAGGAGGATTTCTTTTGACAAAGGGGCCCTTGGCTTGGGGGGGCATCTCATGCCGGTTAGCTAGATACCATTTAGTTGGTGAAACGGGTGGCGCCCGGGCTAGATAGAATGAAAATAAGGTTTCAGCACCGGTACCTTTGTGGGCGGAACGGGGCCGCGGGGTAAGGGAGGGGATTTCCTTGTATTGAAGGGGGCCCTTGGCTGGGGGGAGCATCTCATGCCGGTTAGCTGGTACCATTTAGTTAGTGAAACGGGCGGCGCCCGGGCTAGATAGAATGAAATAAGGTTTAAGTACCGGTACCTAAGTACAAAGTACGGTAGTTAGTCAGATTCAACACACCCTACGGCCCAGGCTGCCGGTAACCGTGTCAAAAAAGCACTGGCTCTTCTCGAGAGCTGTTTCTAAATCCGGAGATTGGATGACTCCCAGCCCGAGGAAGTGAATCGTAGGAGTTTTTACAGTACTTATGTACAGTACTAGTATCATACCTCAGCCTTCTCCATCCTATGCTCTCGCCACAATCTCTACCCCCATCATCGCTTCACCCTGGACATAGCCCAAGCAATAATGCCACTCCTCTCCCTACCAAATGAGCTAATCTTGCAAGTGTCCCGCATCCAATCCATCCAAGAACTCAACTCCTTCTCCAAGACCAACCGCCGCCTCAACCTCCTCATAACTCCTGTTCTAATTGACCGTGTCTACCGGCTCTGCGCGCGCGATGAAACATACGCTACCAAAACGCTCTATTGGGCAGCAGAATGTAAAGCTGTTTCGGTCGCCCGCACGCTCCTTGAAAAAGGAATCCTCTTCTGCATGCCTACAAATGGATGGCTTCTAAACAACATAATCTCAACCCTGGGCCGTCCCGACGCTGCCAAATCCGCCGTGGAGACATTATTAGAGTGCGGGGTAGAGGCAGATTCACGCGGGTATAAAGGCTGGACACCCCTAATCCTCGCCTCATTTCACGGATATGTCGACACCGTCAGACTGCTGGTTTTGCACAGGGAGGTAAATGTCAATGCCTAAGACGACGACCTGCGTACCCCACTAGCTGTCGCTGCGCAGCGGGGATACAAGGATGTTGTACAGGTACTTTTGTCTCATCCATTCATCGATGTCAACCTTGCAGATCGGAACCGTTGCACCCCGTTGCACATTGCTGCTGGAGGAATGATCCGAGGCGGGGAGGAGATTGTGAAGTTGTTATTAGAAGATACTCGAGTTGATGTGAACGTCGTCGACGAGGTCGGCTGGACGCCATTACACATCGCCGCGGCGACCGGGGCAGCGCCAGCTGTTCGGCTTCTATGCGATGATCCACGCGTGAACGTGAACGCGCTGAATAAGCGTGGTTGGCCCCTCTTCAACTCGCTGCGGCATGCCCCGCTGAATGCCCCCTACGTGTTCTTCTAGACTGTAAGAGGGTTGACGTAAAGCTCGCTCTCCCCCTTCACTCCGCTATCCGTGGGCACAGGGAAGCGCTAGTGAGGATTCTGGTTGCGGATAAGAGGGTTGACGTTAATGCTAGAGATCCGGAGACGGGGGATACGCCGTTACATATTGCAGCCTTGATGAGCTCTGAGGTAGCCGTTATGCTGCTGCTGGGGAGGGGGGATATTGACCTCTCTGCGACGAATACAGAGGGGAAGACGGTTGGGATGTTGGTGGAGGGGTCTTCGCCGTGGATTAGGAAGGTGCTGGGGGATCACGCTGCGTTTAAGAGGAAGAGGGTGGATTGAGATACGGTGAGAGGGTGGCAGTTTAGAAACGAAATAAAACTGGAGCGAATAGTCATAGATAGTTTCTGATTGATTGACAAGAGCCTATCCTTAGGTAAAACTTTTGCAAAACCCTCGGTGCGATATGAGATAGAACATACATAAACGAAATCCGCACCTCCGATATCTATTCTAAGATCAATTTGGCCAATCGCGAACATAGGGCACCTTCGCCCTCTAGTTCATGTTTAATGCATTTGCCATTTTAGTTCTGGATAGCACTTCCCAGTGCACTCTTGTTCAGCCCGCGGCCTGTACGAATAATTTGCACGATACCGCTATTCTTCCGCGATAATATCGTAACCGAGTATCTGCAGATGCACGTGATTGCTTCGTTCTTCTCTGTGTTCATCGCTCGCCTGAGTTCATATTCACTCTTTTCACGTAGCCAATACACGCCGACTCTACCCCATACGAAGGGGATAAAAAATTGGCCTGGCTTGAATTGTTTATGTCTTCTGTTCTGGAAAGCTGAACCTGTCAGTGGAAAACACTCTGGAGTGAATAATGAAGTTTCAATGAATACATCTGCCCGTCGCCACCCCTAGGGCTGTTTGGTGAGGACAACAAATAGCGACTAAAAGGTACCAAATGTTGAAACGTACTGTGGCTGGGCCTAGTATTTCGACGACCTCAGCAGCAACCTTCGGTGTTTGGGAAACATGTATCTGTTTGACATTGTATAGTGCAGACGCAGATTGTTTAGGGATGAAACAGACGGGAGCAGATACTGGGTATCTGCACTGGATTCATGTTAGTAGTGTTTGATGATTGGGGAGTGTGGCGGATTTCTTTCATCTTGTGATATTTTCAGTCCTTTTCTCTTTAACCGGCACATGTGTTTTTCGCCGACTTTCTCTTTATAAAAGACCATTCACTTTGTCGTTCTTTTCCGCTCATTATTCTCATACTCATATGCGTTTCTCTACTCTCTAAGATTTCTCTCAATCCACTCTTTTGTCAGTCTCGTTGTTGCACCTCAATAGAAGTGAATATACCGGTAACTCGACCTTTGCCCTGTATACTCCACACCAAATACGGATCACAACGTTCAAGATAGGTGTCGGATACCTGCACCTGGGCGATCCCCTGGTGCCCCTCTACATAGGTGCTTTTTGGCGCGACCCCTACTGTAGCTGCATACCATGGTTTGGCAATTATGCTTAGCCTGAAGTTTGCCCTGAAATTTATTGGGTCTCAGAAGGTTCAATCATGTAAATAGATAAGGTAGGTGCTCTTGGCAGCAAGTTTCAATCTCCGACCCAGTTGTCACGCGCCTTGAGGTATATCGACAAACCGATACTTTTAGTCGAACTGGTATCTTCTGTTCAATCTCCTATTTGCAGGTCCGGATACCAGGAGTATACTGACTGATCAAGAGACTTGTAGGTATTAAGAAGGCTTTAGGTCATGCTCAGTGCGCGAGTGTGTCTGGGGAAGTGTTTCTTTTAACCTCGTTAGAAAATTTATATTGCGAATAAATAGCCCACCGGCAGTGGGCTCTTGTATTGTACGAAATGCGAGTAAGGAGGGGCAAAGGCCCAGCTGCGTGCATGATCAGTATCCTGGTGGCACTTTGGGCTTGGTTCTCGAGCGTAGCGGAGCGCCAATATGAATACTGGTATGATACTCGTCCGAGCTCTCTTCAGGGCCAAGTTGGACACAGTGGAGTTCCTGTAAATTGACCGATTGTGGCACTTAAAGTGGGTTATATAACTAGGTTTTAGGACAGGCCATGGTTTGCAGCTGCAGTATGATAAATGTCGCGCCAAAATAGCCCCTCAATAGTATGATACTTCGATTTTCCTTCAACCGTACGGTACGCGCTATCTCTCTTTTAAACAGTTATATAATACGCTAGTTTTCTTTCGGCGAAATACCATACAACAAGGCATACATAAGTTTTACGTGGGTTATAAAAGCCAACCTTCGGGATGGTATGATATGATATCATAATAATTATCATAATTGATCCAACTGAAATATATTACGCTAGAGGTATGGGGGTTGGCAGAGTGGAAGAGTTCAAGGGCATAGGCCAAGCTATGATTAAGCTATGGACACGCACAGGCAGACTTGGACCCTTCGTTCCAAGAGACTTCCCACGACGAATGAAGACTCCAAACTAGTAGATGTTCCCAGGATCTGAGCAAGCAAGCGAAGAGGGAAAAGAGATAAGGAGGACAGCAATCAAGACACCAAATGGGATCCTTAATTATCCATACCCCGGGAGTACCCACAGGCAACCTGCCGCAGCTTGGTATTAAATAATTCATATCCGACTGAGGCGCCTCGGGGCTTCAACCAGCACAAAAGAAGCTATCTATCAAAATCAGATACCTCTCCAAGGATCTGAAGGTGATGTCATTGCCACCATGAGCCATATTTGCTATTGGAGACAAGTACCCGATACTGTCCCTGACTCCTTGAATTGGAGAGCTCTAGCAGGTGAAAACCCCCCAGTATTCAGAAAAGTCCAAATGTAGTGAGTATGATCTAGGATACCTACTTCAATAAGTTAGAAGCCCCAGGGGTGGACCGGGTACCCTCGGAAAGGCGCTTGGGGGGGGCTGAATACTATCAAGGCATAAAAGTTGTCCCAAAAAGGCAGATCGAGTAGGAAACAACCATGAAAACTGAGCAGCTCTTTGCAGTTATGATGAAGGTAGTCTTTTAGACCTAGCAGAACATTGCAATGAAGTCCGAGCAGTGGGCCAGTGGGCCCCTGGCTCCAATACATAAACCTAGCTTATTATATAGTCATAAAGCTGATTTATCATTTACTTCCCTCCATTATCAAAAAATTGGTAAAGATAAACCTCCTTGACTGTCATTCTGCATAATGTAATCGAAACACCATACGAAATTTAGGCTAAAAAAAAGGGTAGCCACACGAAACGGGCAAAAATATATCCAAAGATCAATTGTAGGTATAGCGCTGAGATCTTATTCGGGGCACTGGAGGACATGTATCAGTAAGCCGAAGTAGAAGCCGAAGTAGAAGCCAGAGCCACCCCTCGGGGACTGTGGGCCCATCAGTTCGCCAGCCGGGGAAGGCGGTTTCCGGGTCCCAATTCCGTGCAGATGTCCCTAGTGTCATATCCTAGATTGTCTCAGTACTCGAGTAAGAGAGTCCATGACGCTCATGGTTTTAATCTGCAAACTGCACCCGCTCCCTGTTGTCTCGGATTTTACTCTGCCGCATTCTTCGTTGCCCAGGACGGTTTTTCGAGACTTGCCGGGGGTGCCTAGAGATACACCTTGTTGTCCCGGATTTTGGGCATTTTAGGATCGGATGAAAATCCAAAAAATCTCTAACCCCCGCTCTCACAGAAAATATATTTGTTGTCCCGGATTTTTACCTCATACTTGCTTAACTCTTAATGTTACAGCTGGTCAAACGCTCCTCTCCCTATTTCCCACCCTTCCCCCCAACCACTCGTACAACTAGTAAGGTCCCCAGAATATACCTGCTCCGGATTCTGGTTAATTACTATTAGTAAGCATTTCGGACTTGAGAGATATTGGACTCTTTGTTCGCATGAGAGCTTTGCAGGCCACACCATATGAGGACTTAGTAGTGGGAAAAGAAATGTAATACCGAGTCCTAGAGTACTTGCCCCAATTTTCAGCACATTCTTTGTGCCTTTTACCTCCCGATCTACCCCTCGTTGAGAGCTTGTAGGGAATAGTCGATAGTTGTGACTGCTTAACTATCACTCAATTTTTGATTTCCAAAGAAGATTTTGTCCACCATTTTATTACCCCAGATGTTTCGTTGTCCCAAACAGTCCACTCTAGATCTGACCATCGGGGACAACGGGGTGCGGGTGTGATACTCGCGACCTCTGATTCCTTTTTGTTAGGTTCTATAGCTAGGAGTTTCAAAGAAAGAGAGTGTCATAAGTTAGGGAGAAAAAATGATGTATTATGCGTTTAGAGTTTACACCCAAAGTGTAGCTCTTGAAACCTTCAATTGCTTTTACTTCACGGGAGTCACCAGCGAAGACGTTATGACACAGGAATAATGCCTATTGTCCTATGCGTACAATACGCTGAAATTTAGCTGAATCCCTTTGCCCACGATTTCCCCACTAGCTTGGACTCTCTTTACCGATCTCGTTATTGAGAGATAAAATATTTGGTAAGCCAACCTCAGGACAGATATTGTGGCTAGGTATTCATGTAATTGCATCGATTGGAACCTAAAACGGTTGCCATCGCCTAGTCCCAGAACCGCCGTTTCGGCGACCTACATCCACCTAAGAACTTATACGGCTTCCATCATAAAATCCACAGAAATAATCATAAAACCAAGCATATAGACAAGACAAGGAGTCTAACAAATGGACTTCTTTCGCCTCGATGCCAATTGACAAACGCCATTCCCGAGGGGGACGAGTTCCCGGGAATCTGTTCCGGTACACCTCATTACAGGAATTTTCTCCTCAAGCGTGCAGAGATTTGCCCGTAAGTTAGATGGTAGCCCCCGCACAAACAAAATCCCGGAGCCAAACAGAAAAACTTCCTCATCATTGTACTATCGGTTTTAGTTATGTGGGCGGTTATGGCCCAAAACCACAAGCTTCCGGCCCGACTTCATCCCTGGCTTTCACTATCTTGCAAGATCGGTACCATGCCCGATCCGGGGTTTGGGCTCACTCACTCACTTAATCTGGGCTGTTTTTCCTTCTTCGGAGATTCGGTGGGAATTCCGGTATCGGTATAGAGATAACGAAATGCAAGGGCGTTTATAGAGATAAACCCCCCAATATACTCGAGTAGAGGGCCCGATCGGGGTATTTTTGTTTTGTTGTATAGCAGAGGTTGCGTATAGTAGAGGCTGCAGAAAGATGTCCTGGAGTTCTATTCCGCCAAACATCTATTAATCAAGGTTTAGGTTGGAGGCGTTCGTCTGAGGTGATTGCTGACCTTCTAGGAGCTTCACAATTGGCTTTGGCAGAAGTAGGAGTAATGTGAAATAGGATGAAGCTGGTAGTTACCGTACCACATCTCCCTCACACAGTAAATCCCGAACTTATATTGAACTTATATTCCCTTCCAGAATAAAACAAGCTAACCCCCGGATAAATTCTTATATCGTAATTTTTCGTTTCCCTTATACACCACCAGAAAAAATGTTCTTATGCACTACCTCCGGCTAGAAGAGTCGAGCCTGCGCATCGACCCGCCCTCTGGAAACGCATTCCTGGGAAACAACCACGCAACGAAAAACTCGGTAATAATCAGGAAGCATGCGGGCTAATCCTTGCTTATCTTAACCTCAATCGGCAGCATCCCCGATGAATGGCGATCAACCACCCGGGACCGTTCCGGCCCATCCAGTCTGGGACCCAGCGAGGCCACGACACTGTATCACCATACAGGTTCCGGGGTTTAATGAGGGCACCGGATCAAGCAGAAAGGTTAGCAGCTGTTGGAAATTGAGGACGACAGACAGGATAAAACCGATTGTCGTTGCACCAGTAATGACTGAAAGGTGGGTTTTACGCAGCGGACAGAGTTGGCTCTAATGGTAATGAGGGAACCTTGTATTGTATGTGTGTGAAGAGTAGAGAACAAGGAGTGAGGAGAGTTTCATACAAGAGGTGTGGAGTGGAGTTCGTTGTTGTTGTTCAGTGTGTTGTTAAGAAGGAAAAGAAAGAAAGGAAGAGAAAGAAATATAAGGAAGAAATAAGGAGAAAAATTTTCACTGCTTACGCGTCCTCATCTGAGAGGTACGCACACCACTGTAGCCTCCAGCCTGGGCTACGGGTGCTTAACTGCCATTTTCAACAGCAGCCGGCAGTCTGTTACGAGTGATGTACTATGATCAAAGGTAATGTTCGATGCTGTATTGTATAGTGAGCTCCAGGTTGATATCGAGTAACATAGAATATCACTGTGAATCTTGGATTGTTCCATGGGATGTTGTGTGGTATGAATCACTATTGAAATTGAGAACTAGAGAAAGCTCCCCAAGTCTCCCCACATTAACCCAGCAGCGATTTGAGTTTAGTGGCTTGTATCGCCCAACCTGAATCCCTAGAAGGAGTTCATGATAAACCCAGTCAATAGGGGGGCCATCTCTTGAGCTCAATTGATTTTTTTTCAGGCTTAGCATCTAAATGATTCCGTCCGGAATAGCTAATACTTGAATCATACTAAGGCCCAAGTGTAGCTCGTGATGTTGCTGAAGCCCTTATAGTACTGTGTCTCAGCTGTCTATTGCGCGAAGGGACCTATGGAAATTGATGGGCATGAGCCCTCTAAAAGTCCCCACCCGAACTAAAGATTCCCCCAGAGTATTGTATCCTATGGATACGGTTGCTTTCTCCTATGCAGTGGTGTTTGAAAGTTGAGACCGGAAGCTAGCTATACTATAAGTATTGTAGCAAAGCTACTACCAAGGACTACACAAGAAATGTCAAAACGAAAATCTATAAAGACAATCACCCTCTCGGTTCCTACAGAAAACTCACATGGAACCATGTTTATCGGAGTAGACTAATTTCTGATAATGCATAATTTTCGCCTGGGTTCAGAAAACTTGTATGTATTTGGAATACCCCGTGTTGGAAAATATACTGCTCTGGCGAAAAAAGAAACACCGGTATTGAGATGGAGAAACGAAGAGAACACCCCCCCACTCTCTCCTCGTTAGCCATCGTAGTCGGCTCGAGTATTGGGAGGCGGATTGGAGAAACACTCGTTTCGCTAGGCCAAACATGCAATAGGAAGTATATCGGTTTTTTTTCTTAAAAAACAAAAAGAAAAAGAGCAAACAGAATCCCCCATTAATACCACATCCAGTTTGCACCCCACTTCCTGAGTCTGGCCACAAAGACCCCCCTCGTGGTGGCACTAAATCGCTGCTGAAAAGCGTCAACACCACGTATCGCGGGTAATCTGAATCAACGCCAGAATTCAGACCCTAGAGTGATAGTCTCCGGTAGTAAGGAGGCCCGCCTTAACCGTACGACATCTCTGAGTTAATAGCCAGTCAGCCACCAACTAACTACCCCACTAGAGCGTCCAAATGGGTAGGATTTTCAAGTGTTCGCGTCCCCACCCATCACTACCCTTACTGTCGTTACTTGCTTTCCAGGATGTTCGCTGCTCAACCCAGAAGTCCTGCTCAAGTTGTTATATCCATATGCCGCAGTCCTTACCAGTGTTGCCAGTGGCCCGGGTGCCCCGCTACGGCCGGCGGGGGGACTACCAAGAACCCCAAACTATACTGGATAATCGGGGCCAGCAGAAGACTACGTCAGTGATGTTTTATGATTTTGGCCCTGCTTACACCTATTCCAAAAACTAAACAAACAATTAGAGCTAGTGAAGCAGATAAGGACCCCGGGGCTTAAATTTGTAAATACGCCATCCACCAAGCAATAAAATTTCAAGTTTTATATTCTCGCCCAAACAACAACTTTAGGCTTATTCCACAACCCAAGGATGCATTTCTAGGTGGTATCCATATCCCCAATTAGGGTGGTAGAGTCATTAACGGAAGGAGCGAGATATAGGGAGCCTAAGTTAAATGGGTTTACAATTACATTGAACATCCAGAGTGATAGATGGATAAAGTGGTATGCCACCATGAGAGGTAAATCTTAGTCGCGTAGTATAAAGGAGGACTGGGGGGCTGGGGGGCGGTGGCTGGCTGCCGGAGTTTACCACATCATGCAAAGCGTCCTAGCCCATGGCCCATCTACTGCCTGGACTAGTGGGAACATGGTATCTGGGCACCCAAAAAAATGACAGACAATAGCCCATGATCAGCCCAGCCCCGCCCCAAAGACGAACGGACTGGACAGTTGGAACCCCTAACTTCTCTTGAGCAGATGATTTTCCCACGTGGCTTGGCTCATGGTAAGGCATTCTGCTAGTGTTGGTGTCCGAAAGGTGCATTTAGGTGTGAGCAGCGTATAGCTAGGCTATTTTCAACAAATTGGAAGTTAAGAGCCGGGGAGGTGGTGATAGTATGACTCTTTTTTGGGAGGAGTTAGACCTCTGTTAGTGGATTGGGGGACGGAGTCAAACCAGGAAAAAGATTCAAACCAACTTTAACATCCCACCTAAAACTCGAGTTCGGTCTGCGGTGAAATAGGCTTGTCAGTAGAGTGAAAGATTGTCCCTTGGGCTTCCCCACAGTACCGCTATAATTCAAGGCAGCACACATGTGCTCAGGATAGCATGACACCGCGCTGATCGAAAATTAGCTTGCAACGCACCGTCTCTCACTCGGTTATCACAACCAGCTCAGCCTTGTCAAACATTCAAAACTTGCTGTTAGGTGAACCCCTTCTGCTCTTAACTACAATTACAAGAATAGCATTGAATAGGGCTCCCAGATTTACCCCACCAGTAATATATACAGAATACTCATGAGACTACCTTGACACCGCCACATAAATTTTCGATGGTCTGCTTTTGACCTTAACTATATGGGGGGTTACTAACATGAAGATAAAATACCAACGCCAGGCCAGGTAATACATTAATTCCCGCTCGAAAGGAAAACCCCATAAACGACCTCCGTATTATAAGTTGACTTAAGCGGCCTTGTCTTGATTTCCCTACAACTGATGCTTAGGTGCTACTACAATCACTCAACCTAGTTGGTTATTGAGACAAATTTTAATCAAGCGATGACCCCTCATACTGTATATGAACCCCGCTATTTATCTGTGTGTGTTTATGTACCTTGATTTAGACAGACAAACAGGTAGGCCACTCCTTATCGCGTTAGATGCGACCCTCGCTTGACTACGGTGCGATACTACCCATACTCTAGCTAACTTACCTACTCACCTGCTGCTGAAAGAGAAACAGATCACTAAACCCACTATTGCATCCGCTCCTGTTCAATGTAGACATTGCGAGACACAGTTTTTCATCCCAGGAGGACTAGAATATCTTCAGCGATTCTGATCAAGGAGCACAAACATCACGAGTGACTACATGTGAGATTTGTCTGCTGCCTACAAGATTTCCATCACATCTTTGTGTAATTCATGCTCTCACTACACTTGCCATTGGCGCAATAGGAATGTATATATATGTTGAAAATGGGACAATCTCAAAATGCAGAATAAGATCCCTGGAGGAAAAAAAACAGGATGAATCTACATAACTAACTATCCCCAATTCGACTAGTCAAACTACTAACTTAGTTTCTTACTTTGAACCTATCAAACAGGGGCCTGGAATTTCTTTATGGAACCCTGATTTGGGATAATAGATCCCAATCGTGTAACAATAAATTTGTATAAATAACTGTTGCTCTACCGTGCCTCCGAGTCGCGATCAGGGAGAGGTAGTGAACCTTCCAGTTGGAGACCCGAGAGCCCAGGGCTATTCTTGGGGGATATGAGAAAATAGGAACAACAAGACCAGATAAGGGTAAGGAACAAGGATGGGTACGATCAGGAATAGAAAATAGTGAGAAAAATCTGCCGGAAAGCTACTATAATTTATATCACATAGAGGCTACCGGGGATTGTGAGTGCCACGCCCTCGATTTACACAGTATAATAGATTAGGTATAGAAAATATCCATCATTACTGTGGAAACAACTCCCTCCGCTAAAACCAATCCTGAGATACGAAGTATGTATCACAGCCGAAGGTAATGCTATCACATGTTCTTGTATCAGGTACAAAATTTTTGAGTTTCATTTCTATAAAATCACCCTATTTAGTTAAAGAAGATATGCTCTCCGCCCAAAGGCACACAAACGAGTGGAAAAACCCTTACGTACAGGAATTTCCAATCATTGCCTTTTATTATACGACGGCGTCCTACACATGTTTCCTACTTTTTCTGTACAGTTACCATACAGCCTTTGCTTGATACCACTTTGGGCCTCCTCATGTGCGCCACGAAACAGAGCCAACATATCCCTTCCCTCCCCCTCACAGAAACAAGCTTATTCACCCACCAATAGCACATATTCTCACTCGCACTCGACCACCTCCACACCCTTCCCTACCTCGGGCCCAGTCCCGCCTGCCCCACACATCTGCGGAGGAAACCCCCAATGCCAGAGTTTACATGCCAGACTCCGACCATGTCAGCGCCTTGGACAAGATCAACGACGATTGCCATCACTCTCCCCTATATCATGTAATTTTGAGGGCCCGTGACATGTTGGGAAATCGGGCTTGGCCAGGAACTGGGTAAATTTCTCAGCCATTCAGTGCGGGTTACTCCTCCGCTCCTTGAGGTATTTTAGAATGCTTACTCGGATTGCGGGAGTAGCCGATATCACTACGCTCGCTGGAGGGGAGGGTAGTAGGGTAAGGCAGGAGAGTGGGGGATATTGCCGCTCATGTAAGGCGTTAGAGGCGCTAGGAGGTTGGCTATTGGTAGATAGAGTACTCGAGCACAATAGGTCAGCACCCTTTAAGAGAAGAATGTAATATATGAGACGGTGTGATAGAAATGTGGTGAAATTAAAATTCGATCTTTGGCTATTGCTCAAAATGGCTTGCTGCCCAGCTTAGCTAGAGGCACAGTAGAAATACCCAACCACACTACGTACTACTCGTCCCATGCACACCGTACTGTATTTATTCGGGTTATGATACTATGTTTCGGATATCGAAAAGAGGCACACCGATAGTTTACACGGCAGCGTTTACCTTGCCAACTGCCCGGTGGACCATGGCCATGGCCGGCACTTGTATAAGATAAGGGATAATGGAGGCGCGTAGTATCGCAGAGCATATTACGTATCTAGGCCCAAACTAGATACTAATCGCATCCACCGGGCAGATAAGTAGGACATACAGGAAGACAATAATGACCTCGCACCAAATAGCGAATATCACCAAACTGACATAATCACCATCCACCCCCCCCCCCCAACCCACTAATATGAACCCCGTCCCGAAACAACACACCTTCCCCAACAACCGAAACACACAAAGGCAACGAGTGACATACAATGACCGCACCCATTCTCACACTTATCATGCTCATACCTTCTCCCCCTTCACCACTCCGCCACTCACCAAAAAGGAATACCCCCCAACAACGGTGAGCGCATATGGCCGCTACTACCTCCCTATCTGATCCAACAAAACATCCCCTTCCACAAAATAATATCAACCCAACAAACAGATGCACGCGCTCGATCACGAGCAAATTTCCCACGTGAAAAGTTTTGCCCATCTTATTTTGGGACGCGGTCCGTCCATACGTTTATTGGGCACGTACCTGTATGCAACCTGACCTTTTGTCCCAAAACAAAAATAAAAGGTATTAATGGTTCCGTATCAAATGAGGTCTCATGCCTGGGGCTGTATGTATCCGCTTGCCATGATAGTTTCCTGGCTCGACTCTGCCATTGAATGGCACTGCTTTATAAGTATGGGGGTATTTGTGGCTATAGGGACAAATAGTGGACCGGGATGTGCCGTGGTCCATATCCTGCCAGCCACTGCGCTGTGGCACCAATCCCGGAGGAATGAGTTCTCAAGCAATCCCCTTCCCCCTTGTCTTCTCCCATACTGGTAGCGGAAAGGGGAGAATAAGGCTTCTATCATACAGCGGTTTGGTGGTTGGCCAGACACAGGTGGCACTAGGCTGCTTAGAGGTGGATGAGTTTTTCATACTATTGTACAACCACTGAAGCGGAGTGATGTAGCTTGAGGTCAGAAAAGTGCTCCCATCACAAATACCCATGGGAACGCCAATATTCGCTGACCCGGTACCGATGTGCGATACCCGGGAGAGGAAAAGGGAAGGAGGGATTGGCATACTGTAGTAAAAAGAGATGAAAGGAGGTTGGATGGATAGATGGTATCATAAGCATCATTATCTGCATACAGCTTGTATGAAAGTACGGTGTCATACTGAAAAAAAAAAACCGATCCGCCAGTTCGGTACTGGAGGGCTAATATCTGAGGTAATTAATTAACAGAAGAATATGTAATCTTCAAAAAACAAAGACTGCGGCGGTTACGTTAGATATTTCTACTTGTACTCGTATGATATGTTGACACCTTACTGACCGCCCCCTCCTCCCCCTTCCTTCCCCAACCCATCGATCGGTTGTACACGCGAGTTTCTCTTCCCACCCACCTCTTCGAATTCTCTATGATTTACTTTGTACCGATACCGTACCGTACTCCACACACTCGATCCTCGAGTATACCCGAGCGGGCTTCGATCGAGGAGTTCCAAGAAAAAAGAAAGGAAAGACAAAAACAAATTCCGGCAGTTAAGATCTGCTTCCGGGGCCTCAAAGCCTGCATTCAATCCTAAACCTCACACAAGTACCAGTACTTGTAACCCTTTGCAACCAAACCTATCACGATACAACCGCGCATAAACCCAAAAAAACCGATACAAGTTGCACGATCCTATGTAAACCTAATTTTTAGCCCGGGGGGCCATTACCGTATTGCGGGCGATTGCCGTCATAAGGGTCCTTGGGGGGTTTCTGGTGGACAGGGACTTTGCGACTCGGGAAGTACCGCTCCTCGCCAGTCAGAGGTATAGCCGCCAGTGGCAACACGACAATTACTTTTGATCTGGCAGGCTTAAAAACAGGAAAGTCCTCTTGGTAGCTGCCACTCGTTGGGTCAAATACCGGCACCCTTTTAAAAGCCACTGCCCGGTGGGAGGCTGGAGGTGATATGAAGTATCGTACGGTGTGGAATCATAAAATCTCTCGAAATCTATCCCCGTCGGCCCTGTAATCTCGGGATTCTGAGACAAAGGCTCCTGAGAAATATTAGCAAACTCCGAACACAATAAGATCAGCGCTTAGGGATTCTCGGACCTCAGCAACAGACATTCGCAATTCTGTCAACTGGTCAAGCTAAACCTATCCTGAGCGGGAAAGCCGATATTCGCAATCTGATAACCGATCTCAAAGGGATTTTACGGTGTGTATGATAAGGGTACTGTGCCCGGGGGACGTTTTTGTATAGTACTTGTAGAAGACAGGGATTATGTTGCAGGTCAACCTAGGTCAACTTCACTAGCTTGTTTGTGGGCACTCGTTTTGTACTCTGATCACCGTGAAGTGGTGCTCGGACTGACTTGGCTGTCCGGGCTAGAGTGCCGTACCCCATGGGGAACGGAACCACGACTCGAGTAATAGCTAACTACGAATGGCCATAGCGGTACGCTAATCGATAGCGATTATGATACTGTACGGCACTGTAATAAACCCATCTAACAGCTAGATCCATTGGCCGATAAGTTTACAAGTGGCATTACAATAATTCCCCTGGTATCGTAACCTCACCTCGGAAGGTATCCGGGAAAGTAAGAAGGACCTTTCCTTTCCCTTTTCCTTAGACACAGCCAGAACGATACTGCTCTATCTCCGTGTGAGGAATGAGAGTACTGAGTTCGTCTGTTTCAATGCGACGGAAGTATGATAACTCCTTACAGGTTGAATGTACTTGTACGGTAATGTACCGCGGCTTGATTAGCGAGGTAGAGATACAAAGCTTTTGAGAGGTAAGGTGTATCATGTATGAACCCCGAAACCGGAGAACCCCAAATTTTCTAGTTCCCTCTTCTCTTTGCAAACAGTGTTTCAGGGACTGTAAGTAGCCTTTTTCCCTGGATGCGGAGTGTACTTATAAAGGAGTGGTTGGTGGAAACGGGTTTAGCATAAAAAGCTTAATCAGACTAAGAGATAGAGAAAAGAAAGCCAAGTTCAAGGTTAAATTCATTAAATTCGACTATCGGCAAGCCCCCAAAGTTGGCTAACGAGCGTTTGGGTAAAGTAAACTCCTCTGAGACTTCATAATACTTGTACGAGTAAACACTTGATCAACCACTCCCGGCCAGACCGAAGATGGGTCGCTAGAACTTGGTCACGAGCAGAGAGATTCGGCGCCATACTGTTGCCAGTACTGCGTGTGCTGTATTGTAACAAAGTTATCTATGATATCCCCAAACCGAAAATCGGCGAAAAGGTACTGTACCTGAGTGCATGAATGCCATAATCAAGTATCATACTCAGGTATCCATATCGAGTAAATTGAGCAGAGTGAAACCCTTTCCATTCGAATTAGCCCCTCCCGAGATCCGAAAGTGCGCCACGAGTCCCACGATGGGGCCGCTATGTTGTGATACCGTTTGTAGGGTTGTTATGGACAAGCAGATGCCCCCGCCACCCGAGCGAACGAAGTCCCTCCTTGGCTGGGTCGCATGACACAGGTACCTGCAGGTACGGGCCCAATCAATAACGGTAAGCTATGTTTTGATATCCCCGCACCAGGATACGACATGGTATTACTAGAGAGTATACGGTGTCAAAACCAAGAAGGGAAAATAAGGGGGAAAAAAGAAAAAAGGAAGAAAAGAAATAAAAACAACCCCTTATAGTACTATACTAGTACAGAATCCCCCCCCTATAAACTAATCGAGTATAACCAAAAGGAAAGCAAGGAAAGAGTGATTCCCTCTTCGAGCGCAACTAAATTTACTTCCCAAAAGTTGAGGCGCTCGCTGACTTTGACATCGGCAAGTAGGCAGGTATCGCAGCTGTTATCATTTGATACTGTGCTACAGCAAAAGCACAATACTCGAGTACAGCGCAAAACAGTTTTCACCCATAACCATGACCACACTCAAGCCACTGTTTTCCCCGCGTTTTTATTTCGAGAGTAGGACACTTGTACTACCGTATGCAGGAGTGTGGGTTGGTACTTGGAAGGTGGTATGGTGCTAGTTTGGTCCGGCCAAGTGTTGGTACTTGTACGAGCACAATACAGTGTGCTGATACTGTATGCATGTTTATGTGGAAAAATGCTTCCGAACTCCACTTTCTCACCCGGAATGCTCTTTTCCTCTTTTCCTATTATACCTCTACTCTCATTGTGATTCTAGAAACTGCTGTCGCAATTCGGGATTTTTGGTTCCGGGGATCACGGCTTGAAAGGCTCAACAATCGCTCGGAGGGTTGGCGGCTCCCCAGCTCGGAGGCTCTGATGCCACACAGGATTTTTGCAAAGGAGGGCCCAAGCTGATACTCGTAGTTGCAAAATCTAGGGGGGGGGGCAGTCAAACACCCGAACTCTTCCCGTAGTTTTCAAGCTAGTAAACGCCAAAGGGGGGATCGAAAAATTAAAGTTATTTCCTAAAAACCACAACCATCACTACCAGTTGCTTTTTTGACAAGCTACATACTGCATACGCTCGTTCCACTTAATCTAGGTGATTAAGTTTAAAAAATCAGTGTAACCAGAGCACAACACTGATACCACATAAATGATAATGGGAGTACTTGTACGAGTACTATTTGTAGGGATTGGTACGAAATAGAATGTGGACTCAAGTAGACACCCTGCGACAATTCCCTCTCAGGGTGGTTTTTCCAGCCAGCAAGCCAGTCATTCCAGGAGAAGGGGAAAGGGAAAAAGAAAAGACTCTGTACAAGTACCGTGCTCATGCCTGAACTTGGGGAGAGTGGGGCTTGGGGGGGCTTGGGGGGTGAAATTGGCATTTCGTGGTTTACTTGTGCCTGATTGATTCGTGATGCGTGGGGGATGGTTGCGGGATATTCCGTCCTGGGAGTGACTGTGGTAATCAGGTTGGTTAATTTTGTTTCTTTTCTTTTCTTTTTCCACTCTCTGGTAGCCGGGGCATAGGGCCGAGTTCTATTAGGATCTTTTCTTGTTTCTGTGTCTTTTGTGTTTTACAGTATGTTTTGACCACGCTCGGGTTCAGCGCAAGTTAAAGTTGTTAGATGAAGGAGAGCGATAAGGTACCGTGATAGGTGAGCGGGAATATTCTTACTGTGATAGTGGCTTGAGCAAGGCAATGTACAAGTATTGTCTGGTGATCTGAGTGTCTTAATATCACGATGCTCACTTCCCAATCCAAATGGCCAAACTATCATAGGAGTACTCGTGCCGCCGAATTGAAGCCTGACACAATCATAAAGTAGCGATCAGCGAGCTAACAAAAGTGTACCGGCAGTCTAAAAGATGCCAAGCTGAGTGATGTAGCTGGATATATGATATTGTACCAAATAAAAGGCATCATTGTGGATAATTCATCGCGATGGCCAACCTGCATATATATCCATCTGGGCAAGGAGATGCTAGCATTATTCGAGTGCATGTTGGAAGAGCTAGAATGGAACCTACTGGTAGATTTCCCCTCCTCAAGAGAGCAGCAATTCTAGCACCCAAGCGGCATGCAGATATGTCATACATGCGCAGGTGGCAGTTGCTCATGCTCTAAATACGTATGCAGTGTCATTCCTGAGGATTAATAATATGCCTCGGCGCATACCCAATCCTGCCTGGTTATTCACTACTCGAGTACTTTATGAGGGCATCCAATTTCAATTAAGTAGGGCGAGTATGGTACCGAAGTCCATCTCGAGCCTACAGTCTAACCGTAGTAGCAATCTCTCCTACTCCCAATAGTAATTGGAGCAGGTCGCGGGAATCCGTAGAACAGGAACTCCCTACGAGTACTGTACTGTACATCTGCTCCTCCTCAAGGATCGCTTCTCACCTAGGCGACAGTAATCGATATGTTGCTATGCCCAAATGTACCCTATGATGCAGCATTGACCACAATTAACCACTCCTGTCTACTTGGCTGTCCTGGGGGGGGAAACGGAAAGACATAAAAAGAAAAGAAAAACATCTTCTCCCACCCCTTCAAGATGCAGGCAGGCAGGCAATGTGGAACAACCAACGATTAGAGAAAAGTAGCAACGGCGGCTTTCAATTGGCTGAGGTCGCAACGATAGATCACCACATCCGAACTCCCGACGCCGGGTTTCCGCGCCATCGCGGCGCGGTGGGAATTTTCCTGAGACCTGTAAATCCGCTTCTACTCGAGCACTCTTACCACTGCCTGAAGGGATTGCGAACGCAGTCTGACAAGCATACCGATATGGTACTCTGACACGAGTCTCACAGCCCCGATTCTCAAAAAGCAAATAAAAATACCCTTCCACAAAGTGAAATTCGAGCTCAGTGCCAGTACGGTGCTCGAGTACAGTATTGAGGCTGAATGGTGTCACGAGACTTTTTGTCCTTTCTTTTTTAAATTCTCTCTGCTTTCACCGTATTGGTTTTTTTGTTTGTTTTCCTTGCATTTGTGCGGTGGGGGAATGCGGTGGAGGGGCGAGGGGAATGGCGGGGGAGATACTGTGTAGTATAGGTATTGTGTCGAATTAATAGAGTTGGATTTTGCTACGCTTATCATACGATTTTAACCCTTTAACTGGTGGTAGAAGTGGACAGGAATGGAGTTGACAGCGGTGGTGGTGGTGGTTGGAAGTTATTGTGGCATTATTGTTGGCGCTGGTATCATACTATTATTGAAGGAGCCGTAAGAAAGTACCGTAAGCTTGAGGATACTGCTTATATAGAAACCCTGTATGGCTCCGATGATAGCAAATGTGCTGGAGGTTTAGTAACGGAGCTTTGCTTTTTGAGGGAAGAGTCGCTCCCTTTTACGGGGGGTGGATAGAAAAGGCTGCGGTGGAAGAATAAAATATGGTGCGAGAAGATGAGAAGGGTGAGCATGTCACCCTTGTTCACACCATGAGCAACCCGCCAATCATAAAAACCAGATCCTCAATTATTTTGCCCATGAAGCCACAGAATCTGTAAAAATTGCGGATCCAGAGCTGTGGCTTGCCCGTGGGAATGAGTTTCAATGATTGTGTGAATGGTGAGGAACTTACATTTTCCCATCTACTCGCACTATACGGTGGTCTGCTTTCTCTGCTCTGGTGATAGTGGTAACATATATACTACTTGTAATGCAGTTAATATCGGCTGCATACTGGTTCAGTGCATGCACTGTGCTAGATGATGAGATTTACATCTTTCACGAGGAGCTGACTGAGTATACCTGAACCAAGTCAATACGCGAATTAATACAAGCAAGGTACCTGCTCGTTAAAAAAAAATCATGCGGCGGGGCTCTAGCTCGACACCAGTCAACCAGGTATCTGTGTATCATAGGAATACATAGAATTCGATATCTGGGCAGTGAATGGCCCCCTCCCCACGATCCCATATTACACTATCACATCCCAACCCATACATCACCCCTTCATCCATATGGTACTGTACACCGCACCCTGTGCTGTGCCGTCGCAGGTGACATTTCCAACCAACCATCCACCCCCCTCCCCCCGTTCCCAAACGTCAAAGCCAAAGCAGCCCTGGCAGAAACAACGACAAAAGTCCTCCCCATACGGTCGAGCACTGGATAGCCAGCAAGTAGCCCAGCACCCCACAAAACCCTATCCGGCATATCACACCCACAGCATGGGTTCAAGCCTTCCCAAAAAAATCAAAAGAGCTACACAGCTGCAGCACCCCCAAGAAGGGTTTGCTGACCCTGATCCAACCGCCCACCCATCCACCAATCCCTCCCCCATCCCACTCCCATACCTCCACCCCCTCCCCCCAAATCTGGCTTTAGGCATCCTTTGTTTAAAGAGCCATGCATCGCCCACCTACTGCCCCCCGCAGCTTATTTGTAGATCCAAATAACAGAACTTTGCAAGATTGGGAAATCTCCCATCTTTTATCTTTATCTTCCTCTCATTTATATCCCTTCGGAGGGAGAGGGGTATACCTGACCGCTTTTACGATACGACCTGCACGGAGCTTGGCAGCGTCCTACGACGCGGGGATTGATTGATTGATTGGATCCGAGTTGGACTGCTGATACTGCGGATTTACGATAAGTGCAACGGCCAGAGTATCTTTCTTTCCCCAAGCAAGCAAGCACACGGGGTCAGGAAGGGAAAAGAGAAGGGAAGGAAGCGGGTTGCATTGGTGATACACTAGGAGCCATTCCTTTTGGGCAGGCTGCGCAATTGCTGTGCCTACTAATTACTACTGCTCCCTACGCGCAGCGACTGTCCCGCGCTATACTTGCTTTGCTTTGCTAGGTATGTTTTTCCTTTATTTTGTTTCTTTTCTCTCTCGCTCTTTATACATAGGGTACTGTACGTGTGCTAGGTTGGAGGAAATTCCACGCTTGAGCTACTACTACTATTCGTACCGTTTGGACATTCTTTGGAGGTTTCGCATTTTACTTTTTCAAGTTACCGGTATCTGTCTAACTTGACGGGCGGTCCGTCGGGATCACCCGATCTTATTTTTATTTTTTTGCTTTTCCATATTTCCTTTTTTATAACTTTCCCTTTGTCGTGGAAAAGAAGGTACAGAAATAGCTTTTACTAATAAAGTTAAAAACAGTATAGAGCTGCCTCCACCCACATTCTTTCTCCAACTACGACATCACAAGGAAGTAAGAAGCAATCGGAGGAGGAAGCAACTGAAGGAAATTAGGGAAAGAAAGAAAGAAAGAAAGAAAGAAAGAAAGAAAGAAAGAAAGAAAGAAAGAAATGGCATGGACAACTCTCCAACTGGAGATCCTTCAAACAACCTCCAGAGTATCTTCAGTATTCTCACTGCTCGGTGCAAGTTTCATCATCATCACCTTTTGCGCATCCACCTCTTTTCACAAGCCGATAAACCGACTAGCGTTCTTCGCTTCCTTCGGTAATATATTGACCAATGTAGCTACAATAACGTCGAGGAAGGGGATTGAGCATGGGAGCCAGTCTGCGCTATGTAAGCTCCAGGCGACGTTTATTCAATGGTAAGTACGATCACTCATCCATTATTTTATACACTGAGAGGATCTAGGACTGACCACTAGAAATAAATAGGTTTATGCCCGCGGATGCACTGTTCGTCAGTTTACCTATGCTCCCTCAACCTGAAGGGTAAAAAAAGTACTGACTTGGTTATCATAACAATCAGTGTCTAGCAATGGCCCTAAACGTCTATCTGACAGTGTTTAAAAAATACACTACAAAGCGCCTACGAGACCTAGAACTCACCTACATCCTCGTCTGCTACGGCGTTCCCTCAATCCCGGCAGTAATCTTCCTGTTCATACAGAACAGCAACGGAGTATACATATACGGCAGCGCAACGCTCTGGTGCTGGATTTCCAACGAATGGCAATTCATGCGTATCGCCGCCTTCTACGGTCCCGTCTGGTAACCCCCTTCTCCCCTCCTCTTTTTTCCTCGCCATTCCAGCTAACGAGGGAAACTCAGGATAATCCTCGGCGTCACAATAATCATTTACATCCTGGCCGGCCGTGTGATTTTCCGCCTCCGCGGATCGCTCCGCAACTTTGCGGGGAAGTCTGCCCTGGGGCCACCAGTGAAAGACACATGGAGCACACAGAGCCACAACATATCTCGTACCATGTCACCGGACCTGACCCCGGGACCCAGCGCCTCTATCAATCCTCCGCCAAGCTACACCGTCATCATTGAGTCCGGGCCCAAACCCCCAGTTGCGAACAACAACAACAACAACCGGGCGCCCAGGAACAGCGCTGTGGAAGCTAACACCGCAGCGTGGGCTTACTGCCGCTGCGCGATGTTGTTCTTTTTGGCGTTGCTTATCACCTGGGTAAGTCACTCAGGTACTCTGCCCAAATGAAGAAGCAAAGGTACTAATGGATTCTCGTGTTTACTTGCAGCTTCCCTCCAGTGTAAACAGAATCTACAACCTCATCTACCCCGACGCAACCCACTTCGGCCTCAACTTCGCCGCAGCGCTCGTCCTGCCCTGCCAGGGCTTCTGGAACGGTCTCATATACATCGTGACCACGCTCCCCGCCTGCAAGGAGTTCTGCCGAAACCTGGGGGAGCGCTTACGCCGACCGTTCGACATGGCCGCCCGGTGGAAAAGGTCCCGGCGAAGCTGGTCGAGTAAGGCTAGCAGTACGAATAGTTTACAGCCTGTATAGATTCTACGAGCCTCCTTTTTTTTCTTTCTTCCTTTCTCGTTTGTTTGCGTAATGGATTGAGTTCTCCTGGGGGGTTTTTTTTTTTTTTGGTATTATATAAGAGTGTACGATAGGTCGCTATGATGGCGTTTTTTTTTTTAATCTTTTCCTTCTACCTTCCTTATCACCCCCACCCCACCCCACCCCCTCTCCCTTTCTTCCCTTCTTTTTTTCTTTTTTTTCTTTTCATAGTTTTTCCTGCTCTCCTTACTTAAATCACGGAGTACAGAGGCTGGACGGATGGGGACCCTAGATGGGAAGGTGCAGGATTCCTAAGCGGACAATGCGAACGCGAAGGGGCAAAGGAACGGAATCATCATAATCAGTAAATAGCTAACCTAGTACCGGTATCTAAACATTCATAATCTCCTTTTAGGAAAGTAAAGATAAACTGCCCTTTCCCTGAAAAAAAAAGAAAGTGCTATTACCATACCTTACTCATCTTCCTCCGGTTTTAAGCTGCTGCTGCGTTTTTTTTTGTGGTGGTGGCCCAACAAAAAGTGGCGCAACTTTCAATTCGGCGGCACCAGTTAAAGTGCGCAGCCATAGTCCTACCCAATGACTTACGATATGATGATAACCCGGATTACCCTTTCCAATTCCCAGTAGTTCCCAACCATGCTTTCCACCGTCGTCGTCGTCGACCACTATATAACCCAAGCCGTTAGACGGCGCATACAGTACAGATTTAGGGGTAAATCGCTGATTAATTAATGCAAGCAAATCCATCGTTTCACCAGCTGTCACTCTAATGTTCCTTCCTTTCGAGACGGGCACACCTAAACAGAGACCTGGGCCGGAAAGCGGGACTTCCGAGCGAGCGACCCACTTTTTCCATGCGCGGATTTCTGCAATAGCGAGTTTCAAGGAAAGAAAACTCACCTGAGAGATACCGGTATAGTCTAACTGGGCGTCTGAAATGCACAGTGCATCCTGCCCATTCTTTAACCTGTTCCGTTACGGGTGGCGATGGGGTAGAGTATGATGGATGATACATGATCCGGAAGCGGTTGCAAGAAAGAAAGAAAAAAACCCTTATCTTGACAGGTACCACAAAGGACCCTTACAGTACTGTACAGGAGAAAAACATTGATCATCACCCTATCCTAATTGCGCGGAAAAATCCGAGATGTTATCTCATATCATGAAAGATCTTAAGGTTACGTAATCCTTTTCGATAAAAAACCCGTTTGAATTTTTGCCGGGTGGAAAAACCCCCCCTCCCGATTTCGGTGCGATCTCGTTGCTGCCTCCTTTACGAGTACTAAAACGGTGCATATCTCATTCCTCCTCACCGATTGCTGACATGACATGCCATGCATGCCACGCATTTTTTTTTTCGGCACGGCGGCTGTAAGTGAAGCGAACGTGATGTTTCCGGGCAAGCGATTGGTTTTCGGAGATGCACGAGGCATCTCTCTTTTTTTTTCTTTCTTTCTTTTTTTTTTGTGTGTGCCAATGCTTTTGGGAGAAGCTCGTAAAATGGCGCTATCTGCCTGTGGGTGGCAGATGTGAGGAACAGGAGTGGTGGCACAGCAGATACAATAGGTGCTCGAGTATCGGTGGATTGGGTTGTTGACACAGGTACAAGTACTAGTACAAGAATATGATGAAAGCGCGAGGAAGTGGTCAAAAAGTATCACCCGTCAGGGGTAATCTTTCGCCTTATATACTTGCAATTTCCGCTGGTGATATTGAACCGCCCGGAGTTTAATACATCCAAACACTACACGATGTTTACAACGCGCCGAGGAGAGAAAATATAAGACATCTATCACCCCCGCCAACACCACATTCTCAAAGGAGCGAAAGGCAAATCTCTTGCCGCTCGGGATCATCCAACCAGCCCCTCCCAAATTCTCACCCGGTGTACCCCGCCGCGAACCTGCTCCACCGGCGCAACGAAGGCCATCTGACTCCACGAGAACAGCGTATTCCGACCGCCAAAGATGAATACCTCGAAACGGCCCAGGAACGTGCCGTTCTGCCACACCCTACTCCCACCGATCCTGTCCGTCTGTATGGTTATCGTGGCAATCGGGGGGAGGGACACGGGTATGTGTGTGGATGCGGTGTCGTTGGACCAGATACGGCCCGGGTGACTGGGGTCGAAAGCGCTTTCCGCAACGCTGCGGAGGGGGTACTCGAAGCCGTCGGCCGTGAAAATGAGGGTGGAATCGGGGGTTAGTGTTAGCGAGACGGCATCGTGGGCTGAGGAGAGGGTGAACGGGGAGGTGTAGGTGATTTGCATGGTGTAATTCATCCCCTTGGATTTGGTCGCTAAACGGACACCGAGGGTTCCGGTTGGCCAATCGAATAGTAGGTCCCCGAGATTGTATCCCCCTCCTAATCTCCTGTCAAGGTTCTGGCCTGGGGCGTTATTGGTCAGGATGGACTTTGAAATTTCCAGTGTTCCGACGTCAATTTCAGGACCGCGATGTCCGCTCCAGCTCCTTGCTCCGACGACAGGAATTCCATCCCGAATACAATAATACGCCTCCAATTGCGTCGTGGCGTCTGGGCCGTTGTCATTCCACGTGGCCATTATGGCACCTTTATTTCTCTTACTCTCGATCGGAATCTGCCACTCCGCCGTCGTGTTAAACGGATTATACAGACTGGGCTCCCACTGCCAGCCATTGACACCACCAAAGTTCAGCACACGCGCCTCGTTAAAGTATTGCGGATATGGCGCTGGCAAGATTGGCGTGTGGTCGTTCTTCAACCCAGTATACCCCCACCAATCCTCCGAATTGATGATCTCGTAACCGTCCCTCTCCAACTGCACGGGGTCTGATTGCCCGTACTGCCAGTGCTGCGTGGTTATCGCCCTAGAAATCACCGAGGTGTTACTCGGTTCATGAGTGCCCCATATACGCACTTTCTTCCCAGCGGTGGTAAAGATGAACTCAGACATGGTATTAACAAAGTGGATGTAAACATCCGCCAAGTCGGAATCATACTCGTCTGCGCCGATGTGCACTTCCTTCGTTTGAAACCAAGGCAGGAACTCGCTCCAGATAGCCTTCACGGTGGGGATGGTGTCCGGGTGCGTCAAGTTCAGCAAGTCCTTCTTGTTCGTCAATGCAAGTTCCGGCTTCCACTTCGTTATTGCCAAGGCATGCCCGGGTGCTTCTATTTCTGGGATTATGGTGATTCCGCGGGAAGCGCAGTGCCTTTGTATTGATTCAAATTCCGCCCTACTGTGGGATTCGTTGTGTCTGGCGACCAGCGGGTGGAGCGCGACGTTGTCCGGGATCAGTGAGAACTGGGAATAGATGTTTTGCCATGTGCTGTTGCGGCCGCGGTTCAACGGGTAGTTGTCTGAGGCGTGGTAATGAAATTCGGAGAATTTGAAGAATGAAGCGTAGGTGCAGAGATCTTTCAGGAACTATTTTGGTTTAGACGGTTAGAACGGGGAGGTGTCCGGCATACCACCCGATGGAACGCAAAAAACACAGAGAAGGGAGGAAGAAGTACATCGGCAGAATACCATTTCCTCCCTGCGTCCAGCAAGAACCCTCTAGTCGGGTACGCCGGCGAATCCACCGCCCGTCCCGCCTTCAGCTCGATAACCTCGTCCCTCCTATCACCTGGATGAACACCCCCCACCTCTCGCGCCAGCATCAATTCCTGTAAAAGCGTCCGAGTACCCCACCAAATACCCCTCGCCCCACCGCCCAATATTCTTACCGAATCTTCCGCGACACTGATTGTATACCCCTCCGAGGTCTCAATTCCGCTCTCGTACGTATACTTTCCCGGCCCCTCATCAATTCCCAAGTAAATCCCCGGACCAGCCCTCCCACGCTCAAAAGCAACACACTCTACCCTAACATCCACATGAAACCTATCCTTTAAATCTCCCGCGAAGGTTTCTGCAAACTCCCGCACCGACGGGGGGATCAATGTTAGTCCGTCCGTGTCACGGGCCTCCGCGGCCGATTCCTGCAGGTATATGGTTGGTGGCCGACGGAGGGAGAATTTGAAGGTCCCTGTGGAGTATCGCCACGGTACCGGTGGGAGCGCGTTGTACGCCTCTGCTCCTAGGAGCGACAGTGTTAAGAATAGGAGCACTAGGAGCTGCATTGTGGGGGTAGTCGTGGTTGGGGTATTGTGAAGGAAGGTTGGAAGAGGGGGTATACAACATTTTTATTGTGTTTATAGTTCCTATTTTGCCTCCTTCTGAAGAAAGGGATCGGCGTTATGTATATGCCTTAGGCTCGCTGCCACGGTTGCGGTGGGTTGATATTACTTGTATCATATGAGATTGTTGTTCCATCGGGTTGATGGGGTTTGGAGTGAGGTTGTTGGGGGGGGGGACAGTTACTGTATTTGCACTAACTTTATTTTTGCCTAAAAGCCAGAGGCTATCGTCCCCTGAGCCGGGTCGCTCACCAACAAACTGCCAAGCCATTGATCAAGCAACCATCCTGCCCCCTCATTCATATCAGCGCCCCGTTATAATAATTATTAATGAATGCCAGGTATTATATCAGGCCATTTTTGTTCCTAGTAGCAGATTGTTCAGCAAAGTACAGTACCGTAGCCATCCGGCGGAAGTCAGGCATTATGCGTCAGCAGTTGTAAAGAGATTTATACTGAGAATCTGGTAAAGGAATACAAGTAGTAATAGAAATAACAAATTACTTCCTATATTACTGTTCTCCATCTCATAGACTCCAGTTGTACTGAAAGAACAGTATCGGGTCGGATAGAGAATACGTGATGGTAGTTCAAGTTGATCGATGAAGATTCAAAAAGAGAAGTAAACAAACAGAGAAAGAAAAAAGTAAAATCAAACGATGGTCCACGATAATTTGGAATAGCACAATCCTTTGGCTAGTTCCCACATCCACAATCATAATGTTGTTTGAATTCATTCACTTTCGGTCGTCTGCTCTCATATATGCACTTGCTCATGAAATTTGTTCGAGGAGTTCATGTTCCCACATGATTTGTTCATTATGACAACAGCCTTTCATTATAAAGGGGTCCATTGTAGCATGATGCAACTGTTGTAGCTGTGGTTTTGCAAGTAGAGTTTTTCCGGGGTGGGGTGGTGGTGAAAATCGGCCGCGGACCCGGTTTGTTGAAGACTCGCGACCCCTAATTGATCTCGCTCGAGCCAACAGCCTACAGGCTTCATCATAGCCTTTATGTAAGAGACTGTTGACATCCATACGAGCACCTATATAACATTCTATTAACGGTTGTCACTGTCAAAATATCTGCCATTACCCCCTTCTGCAGAGACGCTCTCAGCCGCGAACATAACAGGCCAGTCAGGGTTATCGTGGCATTTGTCACCCGGCACAAACACAGCATCATCCACCACCAAGCCAACCAGCCGAGCATCAACAAGCAATACCGGTATCACTCCGTCTTCTCGTGGACGACCTCCCAACCGTGCGCACAGCAGTAATCGAAGCTGTCATACGAACCTAAACCAGGGACCGACAAACCCTGTCGGAACCTCTAACAAAAATAGCCCGCCATGGTCTCAACATCCTCAGCAGAATCTTCCCTGCAGTCTCAAAGCCAGCAGCAGCAGAAGCATCATAACAAGCTTCAAGAGCCCCAGCCTAGAGATGCTTTCAGAGGCACTCACCCCTCCCCCAACTCTTCCGTATTTCAAACATCTACCATTGCCTCCGCGGCCCCCCCCGCAATCCCGATCCTTCCCATGCCTCCCGCCGGGTATGAAGATGCAATAGAGCTACAACAATGGGACTATGGCGGACCACCACACAATCCATCCGATGATAGCAATTGCTGTGAAACCCCTAGATCGGAACAAACCTCCGGAAGTACAAAATATGGCTATTCTGGCCCAGCTACCACTCCCGACGACTCGGGTTCATCCAATTGTTCCACAGTGGGCTCACCACCGACGCCCGATGGCCCTGACGCCTCAGTTCTGAAGACATTGAAATTACTCTCAAGGTTTGCTGTATTTTGGGATGACCATATGTCGGTTGTGGTCCCTTCTAATGCTGCGCGAGACCATCTAGGTAGGATTAAATTCTTCCCTCTTGCCCAATTGTCTTTCTCTCTTCCCCTCCTTTTTTTTCTAAAAAAAAAAAAATCTCTTATATCGTTCACAACCTCAATTATTTGGTTCTGCCCGACTCTACACGATTTACAACGCTTGTTTCACCCAATAAATCTCATCGATCTTAGGGGCTGTTTGGTGCGTCATCTACCGTACTGTATCATAGCTGCAAACCATGGTTGCCAAACAGCCCCTTACCCTTTGCGACTCCTGGATGTTCCATTAAGCTCAAGACTCTAGTTAGCCGCATGCCCTTTTGTGCCTCCCTCCATGAACCCTGATAGGTGGCTACACACATTTCCCGAGTGGGGATCGAATTCATATATAAACCCGGCGTCGTACAACTACGATTAGTGCACTCTTATTGCTTAGTTATAATAGAAGCAAAGGGCCGAGAGACTGCAGCTAGGCGTCTACATGGCACTACAGACATGCGTTCACTTGTCCAGTACGAATCTCAGGGCATAACCAAATATCCAGCTTACGGATATCTTTGCCCCCCATGATCTCTCTCTCATCCTTTATCTACGAACCTATATACCCTATCCCGCGCTTGATCGTATCCCCTATCACGTGGCACGCTCCCCTTTACCGGCATCATACTAGCCTTCACTCATCCCCAATTGTCTAATCCTCCTGCCTCATCCATGACATGGCCCACCCACGAATACCTATCCTCGTTTATCTACATGCCTTACATCTCTCGGAGCATGTTATCACTATCCGTCGTTCCAGAAGTACAGACACGCCCCGATCTACCGACTATGCAGAGTTTGGGGCCAGGGTCATAGGCAGCTGAATGGGAACAATTCAACTGGATAGAGCCGAGCCCGAAATTTGTTCCCATGCGCACATATTTGTTTGCATTTGAGGCTACCGGTAACAAGCTTCCCCGGAAAGTGATTTTCGGGTAGACCTCGTGCTTTCGTGAGATTCGGCTATCGCGATTTCCCAACTTTAGAACTTCCAGGGGTTTCAAAAAAGGGAAAAGATTCGGCGCCATATACCCAATTTCTTCTTTAACTTGACTCTTATCTGGTTGTTGTAATCCTTGTTTTTCCCCTCTTTAACTCATTTTCTCTGTTCCTGTACTTTTCTATCTTCACCGCTGTCCTATGATAATCGCAAACCAGATACTGACCTAATTTCCTTACAGCCTTGGAAAGAACCTATCTAGCCTATCATCGCACTTCTCTCGTATTCGCAATTTCCGCTGCTATCACTGCGCAACTAGCCGTGATTCAGCAAACACCCACCCCCTCTACAACTTTCGGATTCCACCGTATTGGGAAGCCAATCTCGATTTTGCTAGTCTGTTTCTCGTTAGCCATATCTATTCTCGGTGTCCTCAGGTGGTGGAAGCTACAGAGTGGGCTTTTACGGGGTGTTGCGGTAACCGGAGGCATAGAGGTCTGGATTCTTGCATCTGGAATTCTCTTGGTAGGTTCCAAATCTACTTAGTCTCACTATACCATACTTGGCATTATAAGATAATCCAAGACTATTACGTTGCGACAGCCGTATACACTCAAATGAACTTTACCCGAGCAAATTCTTGGAATGAATTTCCCCAAACTCCCACGCGCTTCAGCCCCCAATTTTCCCCCCCCTCAGTTCACCTTCAATTGATACTAACTGCTGCTGATAGCTCATGATAGTACTTTCCGGGTTAGTGATCGCCATGGATATTGACAAGTAGTATCATCATGTCCTTATGCTTCATTAGGGCTGCTCTATGGCGGGGCTACTTAGTGTCTCGCAGGCTTCTGCCGGCTTTTTTTCTTTCTATTTTTTTTCCCTATGTTACACCGATGCCTTACATCACTCACCATCTAGAAGGCGCACAGCAATATATTAGAATGGGCTTGCACATCTAAGCTCGAGTAACCGCATCTTACTCGAGTAGCTTCAGCCTATATGTGGGACACCAGTGGAATTTCTTTAATTTCAAGCGAATAGAAAACTTTCTTTGTTAGAGGATCATCTCATTTTGCTTACAGCCTTATTTCTTAATGGTAGGCTAATGAAAACACCCCATATATTTATGACTCATGTACGCCGATGATGATTTGCTATGATATCTGAGCCTAACAATTGACATATTTGTGCTATGTGCAGAGAATTCTGTTTGGTCGGTCCAAGTGACACTGTGTACCCCCAGCTGCGAGGATGGCGTGACGGCTGGGGCGAGCCAACTAGTTGATACCTTAGCGACAGGCATCAATAAAAAGGGCCCCACTTGTGGTTAGTGCCACCTCTAGCTTTAGTAGGAACCAGATCTCAGGGATGACGAGTGACCAATGATGATTACTACCGCGCAGCAATGATTTGATAGCACAATTCGCAAGGAAATAAGGATAGCTAAATAGGCTCCTGCCCGCAGGTCCCATTCATTTTTTCTCAAGCTATGATACAATATGATTCCAAAGGAAAATTACCCACCAATGCAATTTTTAAAAACAAAAAAGTCTAGAGAATAAAGAGCTCGATGAAAGAACGCTAAAAGTCAAAAAAGGAAAGAATAAAACCCCATCGAATCTTTTTTTGAGAAGTATGAAAAAGGGAAATGAAGAAGAAAAAAACCCCGAAAGAAAACAACCTCTAAAAAGCGCGAAAAGTAATGGAAAGGGAAAAATAAAAGCAGGGAAAAAAAAACAGAACAGAACAGAAAACACACCAAAATCACTGGTACCAACCCTTGCCTCTCAGCCAGCCAACGCCCTTAGTGAGTGCTGCCACCAATCCGTCCACTATCCAAGTCACACACCTTCTATTCCTCGACAATTCCAGCCGATCCCCAACACCAGCCTGACACCTTCTGCAATGCTTGAGGGCGCAATACGCTCCCCCGAGGTGCTGCTCGCCCTCAGACTGCGATGCGATCTCGCTGTACATGGACGCAACAAGTGTTGCGCAGGAATCCCTATCACTGCCAGTGGCCGTGGCCGTTGCCCAATCCCCCCCATGTCTTCCGCAATTCTCCAGCGTGCAGGACCTCTCTCGGAAGTTCTCGAATGTGGACCGGACTTCGCTCATATTTTGCACGTGCGGTGGCGCAAATATTGCTCCGGTACGCTTGCTACTAGGAGTAGTGGTAGTAGCGCTAGCGGTATCGCAGTTCTTCTCGAACTTCCAGGAGAACCTCCTTTGGAGGTGCCTGGCGGTTAGCACCGGCGGTGGCCTTTCCTTGCGCCTCTTCGGTGGTGGAGGTGGTGGAGGCGGAGAAGGCGGCGGCGTGGGAGGGTTGGTCAATAGCAAACCCCGTTCTTCGCAAGTAGCACTTGGTATCTCAATTCCAAGTCCAATGAGGGGCCTTTCCCTCTCCTCAAGAGACAGCGATGGCGAGCTCTGGGATTCACATGTCGGGGCCAGTGGTGTTTCCGGTATCGGCTCAAATCCGGGAGGCCCCTGCTCGTAGGTCGAGCCCGCCTCTTCAACTCCCGATACCCAGCGTTCACACGCCGTAGTCGTGTCCGCGCATTTCTCGCAGATCCTTCCGAGCCCTGGCGATAAATGACCGCACGGCATCAGCGGCGTGGGGTAGCCAATGCATAGGCTCCTGACAAGTGTTTCCGGCATCGCGGGGGAATCGACGCTTGAATTTGTGGAGAGTGCCCGCTGGCTCGTGGGTGTCTCTGGGCCATTCTGAAAATTGCTTGCTGACCCCGTCGGGCTGACCATTTGGCTATACGGGGTTCGCATGCCCCGAATGTTCCGATCACTGTCTCCGGTGAATCGGCGGTTTTCTCGGAAAAGTTCTCTCATTGGGCACGGGGTGTATGGGCTTCCGTGAGGCTCTTTTTCTTGTCGTTGTTTTGGCTGTTTTGGGGGAAATCCTTTGGCCAGGGTTTTAATTCTTCCATATAAGATGGGTATTTCCATCGGTGGTGGGGGCGGGCATCTGGCATTATGCGGGACTGGTCCCGAGGTTTGGAAGAGGGCGCGGAGGGGGAGGAGGATCAGGGGGCAGGGGAAGTAATCCTCGAAATTTTTATTCCGTTGCTGCTTCTGTTTAGCCTCCCCGCTGCGAGGTAGTAGTGGAGACTTAGATCGCGGCGAGAAAATTCCCATCATCGAGTGTGTCTCTCGCTGAACCTGATCTGGTCTGGAAAGATGTGCACCAGTTTCTCTCTGTCTGACCTGTTACGGTATGGTATGTATGTATGTTATGTTTATGATTAACCTGGGCGGGGGTATAAGTAAGGAAACAAGATTGTGGGACGGGGCGGGATGGGGTGAACTGGGTGAGGGGAGGGGGAGAGGTGAACTTCACTTTATATAGCAATATATAGAACAGAAGAACAAACCCGACCATTTAAACCAACCAGTCAGGCGTCAAGAGCGCACGAACCAATGAGGCGTCGCACCGACTACCCACTTCGTCCATGCACATAACGGTGGAAAGATGACTTCTAGCACTGCGAACTTGACGTTCTTCCCCTTCTCAAGTTGAACCTAGCCAATAACAGTCCTCCACGGTAACTCTTATTTACTAGTGTGCAGCGGTCAGCGTATCCCACTCGCGGTACGAGCCTTGACTGAGCGTGCTTGTGCGCACCCGAAAGAAAAGGCCGTGAAATTGCGGAGGTACGTCACATTGCCGGTGCGAACTTGATACTAGTATCAGGTTGGCTCCGCTGGCGACGCATAGCAAAGGCGGCAGGCAGACGGGGCCTACAGTTATTTATTGTACGGGATACTTGCGCTGACCAAAGTGGATTAGGCGGTGAGGCGAGGCAGAAAGGCTCCAAATGCCAGAATTTTGGCACGATAAGATACACGACCCGTACCCAAGGATCATTGCGATGAGCGGGGTGTTGGCACAAGTGGCTTAGCCGTTTGTTTTGTATGAGGCTCTGTTTTAGAATTTATGGGAACAATCGGGGCACCTACAATACAGAAGCGGGGGAGAGCATACTCGAGTATACCGGTACTCGAGTACCGGTATTCAAGGACAGTACGGGTACGGTAGTAGGGCTACCTTGCATCATTCATCGAACATGTCATAATTGTAGCTTGAGTACTGGCGGTAGGGTGAAGTATTGGGACATACAGAGGGGGCAAATGTACGAGTAAGTGCGAAGAACAAAATAAATTGCCAATTTATTCTCTTGGCTGCTACAAAAGTAGTGTTATTTTCTTTTTTAGATATCCGGGGGTCTAGACTCATACTAATGAAGGAAATTTTGCACAGGCCGTCTCTTCCCTATTTGTCCCGACACTTCACCTGCACCCGGGTACAAGTACCATACTTGTATTGGAAAAAACTACACGATCTCACACCCACCCCCGAGTGACGTTTTATGCGAACAAAAGTGAATCTTGAAATCACTCTCTCGCATGGGAAAAAACCTTAGACCCCAACATCACTTTGGTCTACCCCTTTTCCTCCTATGGCCTCAATACTAGCCCTCCTGAGTCTGAAGCTATTCATAATAACCCCCCTATGCTCCTCCGTCGTTATCGCTAGTTCTTGAACCTCCTCCTCCCGAACCCAGCGAAATTCGTCGTGCTCGGCTTGGGTCAAGGACAACAACTTCCTCCCCTTCCCCTTCAATCTCAACCTCAAACTGCCACTTTCGAATAGCGCTCCCGCTTCTCCTCCCCTTGGAGTTATTGACGTCATAACACTGTGTGATCTTGCCAACCACTAACCCAGTCTCCTCCTTGACTTCGCGAACGACAGCGTCCAGGATAGTTTCGTAGGACTCCACCCCTCCTCCGGGAATCTCCCAGAGGCCGGGGAATGAGAGTTCGCCGATGGAACGGCGAATAAGCAGGAGGGTTGGCGGCGCATCGGTAAGTTGGGATTTGCGGAACAAGAATGCCCCGACAGCAAGGTACGTTACTGACGGTATTGTGGGCAGGAGGTCCGGCGGGGAGATGTTTAGGTGTGAGAGGGTGGAAGGGTAGGTTGCCCCGGAAGGTGGTTTTGTGCAAAATGTCGTTTTCGACCATTCTCGCGGAAAAACGTAGAAAATGAAAAACAATTTGTGCCTTTTCCCTTTCTTCCTTTTTTGTTGATGGTGAAGGTGAAAAAAATCGGCGTGGGTGTGGGGCACATTACTCGAGTTCACTCACTGGAACTTTTGTCGGTCAACAGTTTATAGGTCTGTGCTCAGATAACAGGGGTCTGATAAGTAGCAGATATCATACCGGTAATGCGGCTGAGCAGATGAGTCATCATTCACAATAAGTCACTCGGTTGGCTAAGCTTCTGCGCGTGTTTCAACTCTGCTCGCCTTTATGGCGGGTGGGGTCTTGGAGGATGGAAGCCTTATTTCAAGCCTGTTTCAGAAGCTTTCTTTTTTACAAAATATTGCCGCCTTCTGGTAGGAATACCTTTGTATCTCATTGGCCGTTTCGGCATCGGGTTGCTGGATCGGGATCACCTATAGATGGGCGGGGGGCAGTATTGGGACTGGCATTCGAGTGTCAAGGATACTCGAGTATATGGTTTTGATTGAAATATATGATAGCGCTTGAGTAACTCGCGGCTTCCTGTTATGGGGTTTCCAATGTTGATCGTGGGAAGTTGATTCTGCTTCAATGAGTCTACCATACTCGAGTACAAATGTTGGTACTTGTATCCAGGGGTAAATTAGACTAAGATTCCATCGAAAATTCATAGAGTTGCTGCCACTGCCCGACCCTGGCCGATTCAGGCGGCCTAGATCATGCGATGCTCCTTCGTTTTCGGGGTATCAGTGGATGCGGTAATCTCCTCGGAGCTTTCCTAATCTCTACCCTGAGCACTATTTTGTAATCTTTGGTTGGGTAACTTATGGGTTAACGGTCATAGTCATGAAACAATAAGGTTTAGTGTGCGTTTTCTTTACCCAAGTAAATCTAGCCTAGACTCTTCTTCCAGTAGGATTCGCACATGATTCGAATAATCTGGCCGGGTTTTCAACAAGTCTCAGTAACCTGAGTCACATCTCCATGAGCAGGTTACAGTAGGCCTGCAAAGCCTGGGACGAGTGGGGCAGCCAATTATTGAGTCACATACTTACACCCCCCATTCCGGAGGGTTTAGGAAAAGGCTACTGTGTTAGACTGCCGTTTCACGTTCCAAAGCTTACACAACATGGACGAACGGAGTGAAGCGCAAAACGTTGGTCTTATCGCGATTCACTACTATGGACTGTTAGAAGCGTTAGAAAACTCTGTTCAATTAATTGTGGTGCCTTTTTGGATGGGGGGGAGGGCCCAGGCGGGAGGTACATGATAACTTAAGGCAGCTTAATTGTTGATTTAATTGCTTATACGATTCCTACTCTCAATATCCGGATAGCGACGCTTGCAATCACGCTTGCTCTCCAACGTGCAGAAATCCCTATCCAATCATAAATCATGAAGTCCATAATTCAGAACACTAGCACTCTAGCAGTGTGACCTCACCAACTGACTTCTTAGGCTCGCTAGAGAACTGTAGTCTAGAACTTTGTGTTACGTTACATATGTTGCATCGTTACACCCCTAACCCCGGTTTCCCCACCTGTAACGATAGTTTGGTCCATCTTAGCCGGTGAATTGATCCTCACTCCTCCATTCGCCACTCTAACACCATCCTCATCCCACCCTTCACCACCGCCAAACATCATGTTCAACGATGATCTTCTCATCTGCAACGCTTGCGGAACCCAATTCGATACCTGCGACCGAAATGTGCTCAAGAACTGTCGAATTTGCGATGTTTGCTCCCTCCCCTTGTTCAAGCCCGTGACCGGAGCTAATAGAGCTCTTTGTTCTCGTAGGACCCTCGCCAATTTGTTCCTCCAACCGGACAATCGTTCACAACCCTTGCGGCTATGAGGGGCAATTATGAGACTAGGATGGCCCCAGATCAAACCAACAATAATATAATTTCCATCTGGACCGAACCGAAAGTACTGTTGCTATTTCGCTACCTCTTAGGGGCTTGGTGCTAATGGGGTATCTTTTAGTTTGCGATCGGCCAGCGTGCCTTCTTGATTAAAACGCCTCACGGAAACGTTCTATGGGATCTAGTAACCTACCTTAACGGTGAGACCATCCGAAAAATCAATCAAGAGGGCGGGATCCAGGCTATTGTGATTTCACACCCACACTACTACACCACACACAACCTCTGGGCAAAAACATTCCGTTGTCGGGTATACCTCGCAGCAGAAGATAAAGAGTGGCTATGTCAGCGGGATCCCCAGGGAAGGGTCTTCATCGAGGGGTACAAGAAAGAGGTTATTAAGGGAGTAACAGCAGTTAAAGTGGGAGGGCACTTTCCAGGTAGTTTAGTGCTACACTGGGAGGACAGATTGTTCATTGCTGATTCATTTGTCACTGTACCGGTGTGCGATCTTTAAGGACTTACGTATGAGGTAGCCTGCTAATAAATATAGAGTGCGTTGTATCACGAGGGAAGACTACCGGGGACCGCGACTTTTAGCTTTATGTGGTCAATTCCGAACATGGTAGGTTCTTTGATCCTGCATTGGTATGCTTGTCTAATGAGATTAGATTCCGATGTCACCACAGGCTATAGTAAATATTTGGAATGCCCTGAAGCCTTACGAATTCACGACTACCCATGGTGCATTCACAGGGCTAGATGTTCGGGACTCTAGGGTCAAGCAGAGATTACTGGAGAGTGCTAAGATTGCAATCAGGGCGATGGGATATGAAGAGAGTCAGTTCATTGAGCAACTGTCGGAGTAGGAACTGACGCAATAACTGCTTTTGAAGACTCCTGTATCATGCTATTATTATTCGCCGACACTAAGGTGGAGAGCAAGGTGTTGTAAGAAACCGTAATATCAATACCGGGATTTCTCGCAATCGTGCGCAAAAGGATACTATATTAGTTCCTAAGGTGGGAGAAAAGAAGCCATGGCAATAGATCTTGGGAAGTGACAGCGAATATAAACAGCGGGTACTTCGTAGCGAAGTGAATAAAACACTTTTGTGGAAGGGGGAGTGTATGTGTTTGAAAGACAGCTCGAACAAAGGTGGGAAGCGTGGAGATGGTCTCTTAAATTATACTTACAGGAAGAAGATGCATGACAAGAGGCAATGAATACACAAAGGCTTAGGGAAATGCCCCCCCAACATACTGCCGTGGGGATTATTCCACCAGGAAGGAAATGTGGACGAAGGTTGTGCAGTAGTGCAATCACTCGAGCCCCTTTCCCGCCCTGTCTTGGTTTTGATTACAGCAGTGAATTTAGTATCATAGGGAGATGCTCGGATAGGTTTTATTCCCTCTCATAATCGCTCGCAGAACTCGGACCAAAGCATGGTGGAACGCCAGCATGTTCTGTACAGTACCGAATGTTTCCCGAGCCGACACGAGACATCACTCGCCATTGGGGACCGCTTGTCCAAAATGACCCTTGTCACCTTTTATACATTCTTTTTCCCTTACCACTACCTTTTAACTCCCCTGTTCTTCTATATGATGGTCCTTCTTTTCTTCTGGCTCTGCTGGAGGCTTGAGAGGCTAAGTTAGTCTGTGGGGGTCGCGCAAGCCGCAAAGGTGAAGAAGCGAGAGATAGATGATGTTTGGGGATTGTATACCCACACACCCTTGATTTGTCAGTCTTAGAGGTCTAAAAAAGCTGTGGCCCTGTACGGGAGACCGTCACGGCTGAGGCTGAGTTCTCGAAATTAGCTCGCATGAGAAGCCCTATAGCCGCCCGGATAGGAAGAATTCACCCAAAGAAACCCGTCCCGCAGGGAGTTTAGCACTGCGGGGGCAGCGACTGCGTTGTGGGAGGAGTAAAGAATGTGGGACTTCCCCTAGGCTAGGGCATTTGGTTACTGGTGAAGTAGAGAGATGCAGATTCTAACGATCGTGAATAAAATATGGCCGAAGGACTCCGATGGCTGCGGAGGATGACGGCAAGCAGGTGGCGAATGGAGGCATGTTATCCCAGGTTCACTCGGTTGACCTTGTTCCGGGGAAGGATGGAGAAAGCTCCGCTTTTGGTGCAGCTTTCCTATTCAGGTTCTTCGTTAAATGCTTTGGAGTTTCGATGATGGTTCGAAGGCACTACATCCCTGGATCACATGCAGTTTTCTTAAGGAGTTGGAGATTTGATCACATCTTGGGAAAGTATGATATCAATGTCCTCAGGCGTATTTTTCGCCATCGAATTTAATGTCATAGCTTTAGATGATGACATCCGACGAAAACTAAAGAATCTGGTATAAGGTGACATTGAGCCAGTGATTCATATGGTTGGTGTGCATCAAGGAGGACAGGTCGGTTTTAGAAAGAGAAGGGCAGAAAGAGAGTGTGTGTGGGGGTGTTGAATGTCTATTAATTTTGTTATCTGAGATATGTGGGTAATGTTAGATAATTCTCCCAATATTTTTGAACGGTCCTTCTGGGTACTTGTTCTGATCAGGCTTTCGTGGAATTAGCTAGACGCCGTTGCTGGACTACCCGGAAGGAGCAGCTCCCTCGTGAAGGCTCGACGTTAATAACAGTTCGCAGTGATGATGTTCCGGCTCCTCGGTACCGGTGGAGCTGGGTGTCCCACCGGGAGCGTACCCGCTGGCGCAACCGATATTCTGGACCCTGCGTTAGGGAGTTCTTGAATTGAGGTTAGTTGTATGTATCCGGTTACTTACCTGGTTCTGTGTTCAAACTCATATGCCGTCACCCGGAGGGCAAATCGGGTGCAGATGTTCAAAAGTGCGGGAGACGCATAACTCTCACGCCAGTGGGCACAGAGGACTATATATCATGGGAAATTCGCGGTCGCCGCCGAGATCCATCCATGACAAGAAAGCTAAATATTTAGTGGGGGCGTAACTAGTGAAAACCTCATTTCGGCATTCACTGAAATGTGTGCTAGGAAGTCGACTAGTTAGATCACGAGAAGAGACTATTTCCAATAGTAGGTTTCAGTGAATTTGCCGGAAATCAGGTAATCCGAGCACTCTATTGCCGGCCGTTGTAAGTTTCCACGCGCGAAGCCGGATTCAACCTTGCAATCCCCCCGTGTGGGGCCAGTACGAGCACTCGAGTACGGTAAGTGTACCAGTTCTCTAAGCCCTTCGGCGATCTCCAGGAGCACCCCTGCGAAAGCTAATTCCTTAGACCGGAGGATCGTCGTTCACGCGAGGAAATCGCCGCCTTCGAGCTGAGTAGGAGACAATCCATTCCAGAACGTGGCTGCATACACGGAAGGTGGCCAAACCGGACTTCCGCGTCCTCCTCCCAGTCGAACCTCCCACACTTTTCGGCGGTACCCTTCCCAGGCGATTCCCTAGGCGGAAAATTCGTCGTCTCTGAATTACTATCCAGGAGTCGACAAGAGCGGAAAGACACTGAAGTATTAGATAAACACACGCCAATATACAAGTAGCACCTATGAACCAAAAAGAAACTCACTCCTGATATTACCAAACTTGGTAAATCGCAAGAATATCACGGACCCCTTCGACCACTAGACCCCACCGAGGTTTTGATATCCATCGGAGGTAAGTAGGTGATGTCGATATATATATAGGGATCAGAAATGTGGATATGAGGTGAAGGTTCGAGAGTGGCTATCTATTTTCGGCGCTTCTACAGTATGTCCTGCACGAAACTGATACGCCAGATACCTATCGTGGCCAAATTAGTTCGTGGGGGCCATTTCAGTTTGCGGTAATCTAATGTTCTAAACATCCGGTAGCAATCTTCCCAAGAATTGGGCGTGAGTGCTTGTAGTTAGCCTCCTCAACTATATGCGCCGGTGACGAGTAGGGTTGATTCAAGTCAATGGACCTCGTGAACGAGGGGGGTGGTGTAGGTCGGAATTGTAGTAAGTTATGCTATGTAGTCTTCCTTGTGAATAGCGCGAGTACAACCACGAGTCCTTCAATGGGCGGGGTGGGGCCACTTGAGTAGGCATTAATCCTCTTTTTACCAATAATAACCCCGTACTCCACTATCCATTTCCCCCGAATGCAGCTCTTTTACAAGATATTTTAGGGTCTAATTTTACTACCCAACTCTCAACAGCAAAACTACTTAATCCAATTGTTGTCCTTCCTCTATTTCCTCTAATAAAGTGACCTCCACGAATATCTATGTCTATGCGACCTACCGGAGACTTGCCTAGTACCATGAGTGCACCCCTGAGGAGAAAGAAAGCATAGAAAAAGAGAGGGAAAGCAAAGTAGGCGAGAGAAGAGGAGGGAAAAAGAAGAGAATGGGCAGGTGAGATGGGGGAAGGAAGTAGTGAGGAGGGGGAGGAAAGCGAAGAATCTGAAGGAGAACTAGAGAATGGAAGAATGGAAAACAGTGAAAGATGCAACGTTCCTATAGGTCTCCGTATTCCGGCATTTGCCCAGACTACACCAAAATTCCTCTCTTTCGAGGAGTTGATATATCCCTTAGAGGCCTGAGAATGAGGAAAATGAGTAACCTCAATCTTAGCTGGATTCGACATTGAGCTCGCTCCGGCCAAGCTTGATACCTACCAGTAAGCCTTTCCTACAATAGGAGATCGAGAAGCCAAAGGTGCAATGAAGGAGCGTATAACCTAGAGGTGCTTGTTTTAGAGGAGTAGAAGACATATCATACTTCAGGCACTGCACTGCGCTTATATCAAGGCTTATGGATTTTTACAACCTGAAATTGCTGTAGTTAATAATAAGCGTGGGTTTTTCGGGAACGAAATTGAATCCGCTATTGTATCTTGAATTGGGTGGCATGGAGTGATGGAATCCCTATACCGGTACCACGTGAGAATGTTTTTGTACTTCTTGAACTTAGATGATAATGTTATGGTTTTCGATGCCATCCACTGCAAAGTCCTGTGACCCATACATCCAAATATAAAAACCAAATTCTTGGCGTACAAAAGGTCTGGGTGTGTCCATCACAAGGTCTCTAATCTGAAAGTATATTTTCTACGGTAGGATTGGAAACCAAAAACTTTGGGGGAATACTACTTGTAAAACCAGTGGTTTTGATGACATCACTACTAAATCATCCTCCACGAGAAAAAGTATAAGAAAAGGGTTTAATACAGGAGATTCCTTGGGATATAGACCCTCAGGATCTAAAATTTGGAACTCTTTTTCGCACCACTGCAGTGCTTGTCAGTACGTGTTTTGCATGGGAAAGACATGGCAGTAGATTTTACTAATTTTTGATGCGCCTCGCTCTATGCATAACGCAGGTAGAGGCGGAGGAAGTGTATACAGTTGTACAGGTATTCCATGGGCGGATGAGAAATATAGATTCACCTCTCGTATACTGTAGCTGCTTGCTATCACCCAGGGACTTTGCCTCACAAGCATGAGCCCCCAAGCTTTTTTTATTGTGGAAAAGTCACTTAGCCACGACACAGAGTTACCGCATCACATTACCGTATTTTGAAGTTGGCCCCCCCGCGCTCTGTTGAGGTCGAAAGGCCCCCACCAAAAAAAATACCATGATTTTGGTCTGTGTTTCCGGTGTTCGGTGAACTTCCCGAGTCTCGCGCTAGCCTTCCCGAGTGACCATATGTGAATACTCGAGTACCGGCACTCCCTCCCCAAATCCCGATCTCACGACCCAGGACTGGGAGGACGCCGGCACGGTAGCTCCTGCGGAATTGAAAACACGTTGCAGCCCACCCACGGTACTAGTCAGTACACCAACTCTCAATCCAATCAGGGGAACCGGTCGACGTTGTGGCACAAACACTATCACCTCTCTATATACACAAAAAGTCGTAGCAGAGATATGATAGAGATTTTACGATAGGCGAAAGGCGACTCCGGATTCGTTTCCCCGGAGATATAGCCCCCTGTCAATGTGCGGACAGAGATTTCTGGTGATCTTGAGCTTCCGAGGCTAGTGCTCGAGCAATTAGATCCGGGTCGGTGGAAGAACAATCTCGACGCCACATTCGGCTATTTCTCTAATCGGAATAACCTGTGTCGTACAAATCCCTTTCTCTCACAATGAGTCCAGAACCGGTAAGTTACTGCGCCATCTCGTGGAAGTCGGGGGATCGTTAAAACCAGAAACTAGCGAGATCCTTGTTTTGTTGCTAAGGGTCCAAAACAGCGGCTAACGTGGAAACAACTGGTCTTTGGGAGACAATAGCAACTTGGAGTAGCTACGCTGCCTGATAAGATACCCCAAGAACATGATAGTACAGTAAATCAGAATTAGAGATAGCCCAATTTTATACGAGTTTATTGAGATAATGAAAATTCCCTCTAGACTTTGATGCTCAATTGTTCAACTGGGTGTAAATTCAAAGCAACTAGTCCGGGTTTTTGACTTTTTTGAAACTGTATTTCTCTCCAGACGATGTGGTCGTCGGGGGAGAAAGGAAGGAAGGAAGAAAGAAAGAAAAGTGGCCCCTGGCTGGGTCCTCCATCCATCGCTATCTTCACTGAATTTTTAAATGTATATTTTTTCGTCTGACGTCTCCTCGGTCGTTTCACAGAGAGGGAGAAGGATTTGATTGTCTTGTTGGTAGAGCATGGACAGTGTGTCAGATAGCATCATCACCAAGACTTTTGTCTAGCGATTGTACCGGTATTTGCTTCTTGTGTATGATACGGTACTCGTAGTTGGTTTGAGGCCTTTAGTTCAATAAACTAACAGCATCCCCTGGCAATGGGGAGAACTGGCGGGAAGCCTTCATTTGGATTTCCGACCGAGTCAGAGATACATGTTGATTCTTTTCTTCTTCCTTCTATTCATCCTCCTCCTGGCACGGTAGGGATGCTCATTTTTACCGGACGCAGAGGTCAGTATTGATAAGAGATCCCATCTTATCCGCTCTCTGATCATCAGGTCCTACTTTCTGATAACTCGTGTGATGAACATACTTGCATATTTAGACTTTCTCTGCTCAACTTGGTCCTGAAGTGAAAAAGAACTTGAATGAGTAAAGTGCCAGTACTAACACCGGAACTTAATAAAGCTGTGAAGGATTAAGCCCTGGTCATTACTGGAATACTGGCCATGCGGAAAATGTGGCAGTCAGGCCGCTCCCTAGCGTTCTGGCCCTTACATTCTCTCGTTTCGCGTGACAGATTTACACTCAGAGCTGACCAAGACATAAAGTCTTCTCCCTTTGTAGTAAGCTTCTGGCATCCACACCTACAAAGGAAGGCTGAACAAAAAATAAAGTAACGTTTTAGTAATGTGCTTTGTAAAACTCATGGCAACTTTGTTGAGAGTTAGCTCACGGACTAAAGCGCTCACCCTGCTAGCATACATAATCGAGCTTTCTGGTGAACTCTGGAGTTACAGACATTTGGGTAAGGGGGTATCATAACTAAACGTGCTGGACCCGGAAGTGGGCCAGACGGGGGAATGAATAGTTAAAACATATCAAAAGGAATAGAAACCTGGAATCTCAATTGGCATCCAACATTAGGAGGGAAGTTCCAGAAGAGTACTCGTACAGTACGAGTGCGGCCGATAGATATATTCGTCACGTGGGTCTGATAAAAAACTTTTTGGTGAGAAAGCCAGGCCAAAAATCTCTTATCAGACCCACGTGACGAATAGATCTATCGGCCGCGCTCGTAGATCAATAGCACTAGCCACGGTATAGTACCGGGATACTGGGTTGGCCTTTCCAGGATTCACACGGATGGTGGCTCACTCCTACATCTGACCCACTTCCCGCCATACTACTGGTACGGTAGGCGATCATAACCCAAACGTGGTGACCACGGTCACCCATTAACTTTAACCTTTTCCCTCTAGAACTTTACTAATACGGTATTAGCGCACAGAGTAGCCAACTCAAAACCTTCTACCAGCATTTTTACAATGTCAATGCTAACCATATACACCCCGAGCTTCTCACCTCCCGGCGCAAAAAGCCCCGGGACCACCGCCACCTCCCGCGATCAAGTATTTCCACGATCCGCCAATTTGCACCTAGAAATCTCCGACGGCGGCCACATGAAATTGATACTCCACCTTCCTCCCCGTTGTTCTGTAGTTCTTGGACATAACTCACCATTGCCCGCCCACTTGACCAAAGGCATTCAGACCAGGGGTTGGAAAGCGTTTATGAAATCATCCCGAGTTGAAGGACCTTGATGTGTCTAAGGCCTTTTTTACACACAAATCTGACAGACCCACTTGAAAATTGGCACTCAAAAAACGCTTTTTCGACCCCGAGAATGAACGCCCCTATGATACCACCTCATAATACGGCAAAATTGTACTAGAATGGGGGAAATTTTCATGATGTTAATCATCCACATAATTATTGCGAAAATGTATGCTTGGGTAGCTGAGAATATACTGTAGGTGCTTTCACTTTACCACCCAACAGATCCATAGATATAGGGATAACTTGTTACAGGTTCTGCGGTGCGGGAGCTCTTGGAAATTCAGTCCAAGCGAGTTGAATAATTACGGACCCTGATATCAACAAGGACTAAAAACTTCCAATATCAGATGTCCACGCAGGATACGTTGACACTAGAGATTTGTTATTAAAGTCTCCATATGGTTATCTTAATAGCCGTATCTTTCACTCCACAAATAGACAGCTGTAACCGGGCAACTCCCGCTGTGTTCCAAAGACACAAAAAGAGCGTACCGGTATTAGTGTGAAGTCCACGACCAATGATCATTTGTGCCACCCAGGCGCCACCCACATTACGAAAAACCTAACGACGCATTGTGCTCGTGCATTCACGTGGTTGATCGGACACTTGGAGGTTCTACTTGTAGATGCCTGACCCCTAATTTATTAGCCTCACAGGAAAGAAGGGAGTAAATTTGGGTACCCGAGCACAGTATTGCTCAAATTGCAGGAAAAACTAGTGTCTCCCGGTCCCTGGGTGCCCGATCGCCCACGTTCATACCTGGTGTTCAAATAATACGGTACGTTACCGCCACCCCGTTTTTCCACCCCAGACAAAGCGGAATGCTGCTAGGACATTCCCTACTTGGACGCATGTTATTTGGCTAGTTTTCTAATTGTACTCGAACAAGGAAATCGCCTACTCATCTCCACACTTGGAGCACTGCATTCAACTCAGATCAGGCTTGGATTTCTCTAATCAGATCCAAAACACTCCATAAAGGAATAGTGTTATCCAAATAGGGAATAGCTTTGGAAGGCCGAGCTTACAGGATCTCGTAAATTAGTATTTATTATTTTATCAACTTATTTTATCAATCTTATTGTGGTTTAGATAGTGATTTCTGTTGAACTTCTCGGTGGTGGATTTGACAAGCAAGTATTCTGTGCAGCACTTTACCAAGTTTACTACAAGAAGCTTTCCTATTCAAGTTTACCGGTAGTCATTTGAATAAGGAGGGTGTCTGAGTGGCTTGTCCTTTACCGTTCTCGTGCGAGTACAGTACTCGTACTGTACCGTACATTACCATGTCTTAGGAGTAGCTATCATTCCAGCCCTCCCTATTCACACGTGGGTAGCTAAGTACGCATGTCGAGCGCACACACCCCGATTAGCGAAATTCTCAAACTAACTATTAACTCATCAAACAACTACTATTCAGGCTTCCAATTCCTTCAAAAGATAATACGGCATGGGACACAGCTAAACAAGCCCACTTTTCATATGGCACAGTACTTACACTATCGGTATTGTGCGAGTACAGTACTGTAGGGCACTCGAGTAGCAGAGAGAGCTTCAGAGAGGCGGGAGGCCAGCCATGCGCCTACTGCTCCAGTATGCATAAGTGCTACAATACATGTATTATACTCGAGTACTCGAGTAGGGTCCTCGGGCCGAGAGGGCTGTCCGCCTTATCCTGAATTCGGAGAGCTCAGATGGGTTGGCCCGCTGTGTCGCTTTCTCTTCCTCTCGTTTTCGCTCCCCGGTGTTAAGGCACTCGAGTATGACACCGGTATGAGTACTTGTGCCAATACCACACAGTACAGTACTCATCATAGGGGAACAGGGATCTTTTTCACTAGGGCTTACTCCATCGCGTGTTGTGCCTTTTATCAGTCGGTGCTAAAATTGACTTACTTGTACAAAACCGTGCTGAATCGCGGAATTGCGGGAATAAGATGGTGCGGAGAGGCTTAGTCTCTTGCCGAGCACTTCCATCGGCCGAAAGGTATGTAACGCCCCATCATATGATACAGCGGAAGGTTGAATAATTGAACCGTTGTCACAGGGGTTTTCCTCTATTGGTAAGGTCTAGTACCAGTAATTTTGTTCCCCCCCCGTCCCAGAGGAGGGGACTGTGCTTTTTCTATGTTTTTCGCCAGAGAAGGAATTTCTTAACTGCACATCAGAGTTCAAACACTCGGGTTTCTACGATCTGTTTTACATCCAAGGGAGGGCTTACATGCTAATAGGTGCGTAATAAGTAAGTCACCGAGGAGCGAACATCTGGTTTGTTTGGGGTGACCCCGGGGGGGAAGTGCGGGTCCCCGACAGGGCAGATCGCCAAAGGGCGCGGTACAAATGGATCTACAAGTGCCGGTAGACTATCATACATTTCTTGAAAGTCATACAAGTACCTGTACTCGTACTGTACAAGTATGATAGGGAAGGTTAGCGGTCTTCGATACCGGTAGAGGTTTGACCTCACCAGCACCCATGAGGCCTCAAGCACAAGGGCTGAGTTAGGACTTTACCTCTACTTGCACAAGGCCTTTTTTTCCCTTCTGGGTGGACTTTTCTGGCGATGGAGATACTGTAGCACTGACTGTACTGTAAGTCAGAAACCTAAACTCACCCAAAGAATTTATTTTGCAACGATTGGCCCCCTGGAGAATTTTGTTTGAGCCTATCATATTAGTACTCGTACAAGCCCGGAAGTCTTGGGATTCTAAGATAGTGTTACTAGTACGAGTAGTGAAGAACAAGGATCATACTCCGCTTTTACTAAGTAAAGTTAGGCAACGGGAGTGTCAATTTAAGCCTTCGTAGCTGCGGTCTCCAACTGGGAACGAAAACGAGCGGGTTAGGGTTAACAAAGAGGATCGGAAAAACCTGTTGTTACCCTACTTTGACCAATCCACTTTTTTGCCTGCCCATAAGTTAGCCCTGTTCGTACAATACGGTACTGTACTGTACCCCTTCGTCGAGCCCCCGTTGGGGACCCAAAACTTAACACCCCCGCCGCTCCTCGATAGCCTCTACCGTACGAGGTATCATACTCGTATTGGGTGAATAGGGGCAGGAACACTTGAGGGTGCAATACCCGATCATATCTCGTTATCCCCCGTGATACCCCATACCCCACATAATCACACGGCTCTTGGAGGGGAGTGGGGAAGTGGAAAATCCCGCTCTAACATGCGGGAGCTTTCCTGGTGTTCACTCCATTGCCCCTGGTACTTCAAGCACGAGTAGGGACAACCCGAAACATTGAGCACTTCAAAAGACATCTGGGTGAAAAAAGACTCAAACATGCATCTTGTTCGACACCCAAATTATCCCAACGCACTAGTACTAGTACAGTAGCACCGTTATCATAACAACCCGGTTGGCACCTTGGCTACAGCCACGATGTTCCACTCGCACTCTAGCAACTGGGGCAATATGCTCTGGCACACTACTGTACGAGTACAGTAGAGGATATTCGTGAAACCATAGCCAACCACTACTCGCGCGGCCGAGTTGAAGTTGGATACCTAAGTTGATAATTCCCATAAAAAGTGTCCAACTTCAACTGCGTCGTGCTAGAATCACACACCCATTCTCTAGTACGATACCAAATTTTCGCATGGTAGTCCAAGCGTCGATCAGTTTTTTGCGATACTGTAGACCGATCACCCCCCCCCCCCAACACACACTAACAAACAAGATCCCGCCGAGCACCTTGATATTCGACGGGATGCAGCGTTAGTACCGTAGCCAAAAAGTGTGTCAGTGAGCATCATGGTGGCTTGAGGAAAGAACTCAGCCAAAGTTAGTTGAAAAGGCACGGGGCCCGCACTCTTCTTCTTGTGGATCTTGGTTCAAGTCCTCGGGAGCAGAAGGGAAGGGGGAATGAATTGAAGGGGCCTCCTCTATCGACCAACTAAACCAACCAACCAAAACGAGTGCGTCGCCAACCCATCCCGATTACACTACCGAAGACCGTTTATTCATCTTTCATGCTATAACACGACCCCAACTACGGACCCAATGTCTTCGAACCCGCAGAGGACGGGACCAAATTTTGTCGTTCCGAATAAGGGCCCCTGGGGGACTACTACTGCAATTATTCTATTGTCGGTAACTGGCGTGGTGGTCATCGCGAGGATGTACAGTAGGGGAATTATCATGAGGTTTGTGGGTAGGGATGATTATTGTATTTTGTGTGCAATGGTGAATTTTTAACCATGAAGTAATTTTATTTTGGGAATTTCAAAGGGGGCGCCTACTGATAATTAGTGTGTATGTCGCAGGCTACAGCCATTGCTTTGACTGCGTTACTGTGCAAGAGTATATTCACCGCAGTTACCAAGATGGTTGGAAACAGTCGGTCTGACTTTTGCGTGAAAACCAGGTGCCGAATACGGAGCTGGGAAGCATGTATCGGAAATTCCAAGAGATGACCTGCTTCAAATTATTAAGGTCTTCCACACTTCTGCACACCTTGAAGGGAGAAAAAAAGAGAGAACCAAAAGCTAAGCATTTTGACTCCTTTAGATAGGATACAGCATGCAAATCCTGTACGTGGTCGTAATGGCCTTCACAAAAGCCTCCATTCTCCTCCTCCTCATACGACTGGTCCGGAACCGCCGAATGTCAATAGCAGTATGGACAATTTTTGGATTCATGGGCGGATTTGCTATGGCAAGTTTCTGGGCCTCGGTATTTCACTGCACGCCACAATCGTATGCCTGGGATAGGATGGACCGAACCGATGGCAAGGGTAGCTGTGGAAATTTCAAGGCTCTACAGTATTGGGTGCCCGCTGGAAGTATAGTGATAGACTTCGTTCTATGGCTGCTACCGCTGAAGTTGATTTATCCATTGAAGCTACCAAGGGCGCAGAAGATCGGCTTGTATATGGTGTTTATACTGGGCGCAATGTAGGGGTTTGAAGTGTTCCTTTTTTATATACAGAGCGGAGTGGTTGCTCATGCATGTGCGATGCGCAGGGTTTTCATTTCAGCTTCTGTAAGGATATCACTGATCCTCGCGCTGGGTACGTTTGGACCTGACACCGGTGATCCTATGTGGATGACTTATCAGATCAATCTTTGGTCAATGTGTGTATTTTGTTTCCCCTTCTATTCCTCATGCTCAGGGAGGTCTCGGCTGATGTAGAGTGAAACAAAAATAGCGTTGAAGCAACCGTCGGAATAATATGTAGCTCCTTACCAACCCTTCGACCCCTCTTCACCAAACGCTTTCCCTTCATCTCTGAGCTACTGTCTAAGATTTTCGACAGGCCAGACACAGCCTGGAATCAAAACTCATTTCATATACCTACCCCCATAATGGAAACCGCCCCTCAATCACCTTTCAGGCGGGCCTTCTCGTTCCGTTCCACCCCGGATCCGGGGTTCATTTCTACAGATCCATTCCCTGTCGCAAACCTAAGCTCCCAAGATCTTAATATCGATCTCGAAGCCGGCGTAGAACACGATGACGGAAAGGGATCTCGAAGTATCATCATGCTCGAAATGGACATAGCAGACGTATCCCTTGATCAGGGGTCAGAAATATTAGGGCCTATCGATATATCAAGGCCTGATTCCGGTGCAAACTCAAGTCCCCATTAGGAAACATGTTTGATTTTTCGGTTCATCGCACACGGCGTTTTGTCTACTGTATAATCTTCACCACACCCTAGACGGCTTTATTTGCCTAGCATTGTTTTCACATTGGTTATTGGTTATTCATGTATTTCTCATTCTTCTATTTGTTATCTACTTCCCCTCATCTATGTATATCTACTTCCCCTCATCTATGTATATACCACAGTCCGGCGCATAGGAGTATTTTTAGTACACTTGACTAGGTTTCTATGATAAGAGTTTGTTTTCTCGGAAGTCTTTAACAACCCGCAAAAAAAAGAAACCCATAGCCTATGTAATGCCTGTATTTGTATAGGGTAAAGGGTTTTGACTATGGTTGATGGATATTGGAGCTCCAAGCTTCAAGGTCCAACTCCAATTTACATCTAGTATGCTGTAATTATTTTTGTCATAATCTGGATAGATTTCTAAAATAGATGGTGATTAGCAATAATGAAAAATGTAAAAAAAACGCAAGCCTACTTTAGACTTCAGTTGAACCTTAGAACTCCAAAATCCATCAACCATAGCGAAAGCCCTTTGCTCTATACAAATACAAGCGTTACATGGGTGCACCCGCCGTGGTCCACGCGTTGAACGCTTTACACCATGTTGTAATATTGGAAAATATGGAGGACTGAAGTATACCAGAAACAAATCTTAGTTGTGACCCTCTCTCCAAGTGGGATAAACGGGCCCCTTAAATACATAAAAAAAACTCCCTCAGAGATGTCATACTACGACATAGAGACATCGCTGTGACACAACCAGTGGTAGGCTGGATGACAATATCCAACACACCATACTTTGAAATACCCGAGTGACACAATATGATCTCTCAATATAATGCATCCACCGGGACCGAAACGACGTGAATTGTGCCACCAACACTACACGAGATGCGATAAATGAGCTCCTAATGCAGTATTGTACTCACTATCCTCACCACAATGTGTGGGCCAGAATCCAGCAATCACCAGCCCGATATCCACGGTAGGATGCACATCTCTCGAGAGACGTACTTAGCCTCGGCATGCTACTGGACCCAATCCGGATGCCTTCCAAGATTGGAGATAGCGGCAAGATTCCTATTGCAGTCCTCAAGCCTCAACTTCCCGGGTACTCGTACTCGAGTACAGAGTTGGGAATGCTCCAACACCCCTTACATGCGACAGCATCCCCCTCCACTCCAAAAACCATCAGTCCTTCGGTTCAGTCCATAACCGAGAAATAGAGTAGAGCACTCCGGGTGGGGAAAAAAAGCATTTGGCAAGTGGTTGGGGCAAGAGACACGCACTCTGCTGTGCTGGCTATGCTGGGTGGGATGGTATACAATCACACCTCCCTATCTTGTACTATCGTGCGATAGCCTGTGGTGGCGGTGAAGGGAAAAAAAAGGTAATATCATACCGGCTGGTGGACAATAGCGCTTGTGACTACAATATAGTTTATTATCCTAATGATTATTGATCTAATCCAACTCTACTCCAGTACAAGTGATAGCTAATTTAAGGCTAGTCTTTCCGCAAGCCTGGAAGATGAAATCGCAGACTTCGTTCTCCCCACCGTTATTACTACCGTTCTTGCAAGTCTTCACGGGGGAGGAGGATCTGGGCTTTCACCAGCTCCAGGCATGCTTCTTCGGGCGAAGGTGCGTTCACTGGTGATCTTGGTTGGTGGAGGTGATCGACGGACTTTGATATTATTTTTCTAAGTTTGTTTAAGTGCCGATGGTGCTCGTGTGGCTTGGGTAGAATACTATACCATACAGTACTCGTACAGGTATGATGGTGGTGTATTACCGCAAAACAGCGGATCTCGGTCGGCGGAGAGTGAGGTCTAACTAGACGCTAGCAACTAATTGCTGTGCAGAATTCTCCACATGGAAATATCTCTAATGGCCCCTATCCTTAACCGAAGGTAGAGAGCGCTGGCACTGTACAGTGGGCTAACTCGCCAAAGCCTGTATCACTCTGCTCTGGGGAAATTTCAAGATATTGATGAGACCAAAGGGTGGATGTTACTGGTCTTATTTCTCGTGTAAAGCTTCAGGGAGAGCGCAATATTAACCATCTTTTAGCTACTCTATTATGGATGGATTAACGGATGGGGATGTAAAGACGCTGCTGGAACCGATTCATGGTCGAACCGTCCTCTATCTGAAATAGTCTCTCTTTCCACTAACCAGCAATGGATAGCAGAATGATATAGTAGCTGATATTTTCGGTATCAGTTTACGTGGTGTGTTCAGAAACTGGGTGCCTTGGGAAGAACTTGCTGAGCCTAAATAGTGGAATGTTAGCCACGCCATTAGCTGTTTCTCAATTCATGGTCACTAGGTGGTTACAAAGAGACACCAAAACAATAGATATCTCGATCCTGTATGAACAAGAGGACCGTAATATATTCCCACCGTGTTCCCTTATTTGCCGCAAACAATTTATCCAACCAAATATCAATCGACATTCCTACTACTATTGCAAGCAAATATTACCAGTATCCTAGCATAGTATATCAAAGTTTACGATTTCATCCACCCTGGGAATGCCAGCCACCACTACGACGCGCGCTCCCCTCCCAGTATCGCGAAAAACTCATCCGAAGCAGGACTTCAAGATATCAACGCCCACCAAAACCCCCCAAAGAACTTTTGACCGAAAGCTGTCTCGATAGAAGTCGTCCCCAATGCACCCAAGGGATCGATAGAAATGTCTATACAACCCTCCCCCCGGACTAAACCAATTCCTCTCCGTCGTCACATCCCCGCAATCTCCTTCACGACCCACACACTCCCGCACCCACAGACAAACTATTTCTTTCTTTCTTCAGATCACGAAACATGAATCTCCTCCTCATCTTCTTCGACGCTACGGCGCTCGGTGCCCCGCTCCTATCGTCCCGTCAGGAGCCACCACCCAGTTGTCCCGATCGCCTAAACTACCGCGTGTGCGTCGAGACCTGTTTGATGCCACGCACGATCGAGTGTCCGGATCGCTGCTGTGAGCTTTATCTTAAGCCCGTTTTAAGTTTAGGTTTCGGGAGGCTCATATTTAGCGCTCATTGCCTGCTCGGGGCTACTTGGGCCGCTCGAGGCTGGCGGGGAGGAAGGAAAGGCAGGGTAAATCCGATCTTGGAGTTGGAGGATCGGATAGTTGCGGGGCTCTGGGGACTCAAAGTACTGGTTCCAGATTTGAAGTTGGTCTGCTGGCTTGTTTACTATAGAAAGGTCATCGCGGTGGGAATAATTTGGAAAGTTGGAAGGCAAGAGTAAAGGTTCGATTCGGCGTTTCACAGTGTCAATGTGCGAGCGATGTCCCAGGATCCAAATACATAAGGGATGGATGCATCGCTAAACTACCCGTATCTCCACATCTCCGCGGTAATGATCGTTGTTGGGATCGTTCCCAGGTTCTATCCCGGCCACACCCGTGCCATATCACAGGCTCAACCACAGGTACGGTACTAGAACCTTGACGCACGGTCCCTTCAAAGTCTTCATGAAGGCAAGCTGGAGGGGGGAAAACCCCCTCTCTGGGCATCTGAAACATGACCAAAGGAAAAAAGAGCCCCCCATTAGGTAATTTCTAGAGCCCAAGACTATTCTACCGTACTCCACTCAAGTGCAGCAGACCTGGTTTTTTCTGAGAAAACAAGTGTCCTGGTGTTATGGGATTGTTTTGAGAGCTTTCAAGTGATGTGACCGTTTTTCTCGGACTCGTTATATACTGTAATATTTAGTGAATATTTTGGCAAGTTGCAACAATTATTTTTCGGTGCAATGCCAGGTACTTGAGCAGGCATGCGCCAGCTCAGTCAAGCGCGGGCTATTGTGGGTTCTAGTTAGGAGAGCTCCAGAGTCAAAAAATAATAATTATGGACTAGGTTTATGTTCTATCCCACCAGCAAAGAGTTTTACTTGGCCAAGGGGATATCACTTTGCCAGTAGGATATAAGATCAACTATTCCAGTCCTTACTGTGGCACATTACTGTACGGTGCTGTAGCAAGAGCTGGCGCCGCCCCCTATCACCCCCTATCAGAAGCGAATGCTGCGAGGGGTAGAGAGATAGATTATCGATATAGCCCTCTGAAAAACTGCTTGTTTGAAAGGTGTCAGAAAAAGCAAGGAAGTCTCACAGACTGGTAGAGTTACAGTTGTTCAAAGTGAGAATCTGTTGATTGTGTCTGTCACCCTCTATTGATCTCAGCGTTTTAAAGGAATAATCATGCCGGCACAATTTCTCTCACTCGTGCAACCAAACTTGAGGAACAGGGGATTTTTTAGCCCTCACCCTAGGAGCCGCAATATTGGAATTGACCCACCTGTTCGCTCATCCTGCCCTATTTTTTTCTCCACCCCACTCGGGTCTTTTGGGTAAGAAAGGCTTGGAATTACTTGGTCTTCTAAATCCGAGCGAGATATAAGTTTGTGCTCAGAGGGTCAAATAAACTAAAACAGGTTCCAAATGCGCAATAGGGAATAGAAACGTGTTTTGATGACCGGTATTGCTTAAATCTAAAAAGTAGTGGGTAGGAGTTAATGGAGAAGTTTGGGTTTATGCAAGACAACACAAGAAGTTTAGATACTGCCTGCCTATTGTAGAGGCGTCGCAACAAGCCTACCTACAATGGTTTTACCTTCTCTCTACTCAATTTGGCTCATGACGAGATATCCTCTTCCGTTATTGTATAACGTTTTATGGGAATAGGCGTTTTCCGATAGGTGCATCAAACGAAACCTCAGTGTATGGCACTGTACTGTACTTGTACACTTTATCAGTTTGCGGCTCCTTGCCCGTCACTACCTGATATTATACTTACGAAACTTCCTAATAGTTCCTATGGAGGCAAGCCCCTTTATCATAACAGGAACCATATTAAGTGCAGTAGCTTGTATATTGTCGTGTTCGCAAATATATCTCTTTTACCAATACAAGAATCTAGTCACCAGATCCCCGGAACAGAATACGAGTGAGTTTCAATAATGGAAAAATGAAGGGGGAGGAATATCGTTACCCGAGTTGCTCGCAGAATCGGAACCTACTACAGGGCGGTAGCAAGCATCATAGTCGTAAGATTAGTCAGGGGAGCGGGAGGGGGAAGCAGATTGTACCGGTAATCTTAGATGAGAGATGTGTGTCGCTACCATAGCTTGGTTGTTGGTGCGGATAAAGTCCTTAAATAGGTTGGATACGAATGGTTACTGAGCAATAACTGGTGGCAGTAAACAAGAGAATTCGGCTTCTCGTGTGCAGTACGTACTGTACTAGTACTCGTACAGTTCAACCTCCGAGCCTTGGCTAATACCTTCAGCGTTCCCCCGCTCCGTTTCTCCTCTCAGGTTTCAGCGGTCGGTGGTGTGCTCTGGCTCGTGTGGATTATCCGCGATGGATCTTCGGGGGAAATACCGGCCTTCTCTCTCGTTTTTTTCCCTCGATTTCTTTCTTGTGCAAGATACGATTGGTATTGGTATCGGTGGGGATCTCCGTTGGTGGGGACCCGATTACCACGCCCCCTGAGCCGCCTACGTCAGTGGGGAAATTATGGAGCTCTTTTCACGGTATTCGGGCAACCTTACTCATCGTGGTTAGATTGCCATCGTGCACCACGGCAAGAGATGTGCCTGATGGAGAATAGGCCATACCATACTCGAGCATTAACTTAAAAGCCTCACGCAATTGGGGCAGGGCAGAGAGGGTCGAGTGGTGGCTTCCCGCAGCCTTCATAATAGTCTAGTCTACCGGTATTTACCCGGGCATCATACCTGAATGTTAAAAGCCCAGTCCTGTTCTGGTGTCTTTTGGAGGCACACTTCGAGGTATCGCCCCCCCGGGCCTGATGGGTGACACGATATGAAAGGGTAAAAGATAGGAAGTGGCTACCACAGATCCACTGGGTGCTGCTTCCCCGGGCAGTGATTCTTTAATAAATAGGGGGTGCTCATCTCCGAGACGTCAGACAAAAAATAGGGCTGTTTCTCGGTGAATCTCGTTTTGGTCATGCCAAAGCAGATCTTAGGCCACACTCTGCGTATGACGGCGATGGGGGTGGTGGTGAGGATTCACTTCCAGAGGGGCGAGGATTACTGTAAGTTGGGCCCACCGGTAGCTTGATGACAAGTATTCGCCCCTGCTGGGGAATGCCCGGTGGTTGCAACCCCGTCTCATACCAAACTCTAGTTGGACTACCGGTATGATGGTCTAGTAACTGGCGAAAGGGGTCCTTTCCGGTCGGCGTCGCTCAGTTTTCTTTTTTTTTTGCGCCGACTGAGTGCCTTGGTGACATCGTAAACGCCTATCGATTTCCCCTACATGTATTCCTTCATGTTCCCCCCGGCAAAGCAGAATTTCCGGACCATTTATCAGGAATGGTTGAAACGAATGCTGGAAGGAGCAATCTCCGATCAGAATCCTCAATGTTCGCTGGTCAACGATTGGAACTATAGACTAACACCTAGTCAGGCTGCTTATCAATACCTAGCGGCGTGATAGTTGAACAAGTCTTTGACCCTTTCGCAGCCGATGAACCCCGAGTCCGGAATTCAGAATTCGCTTTCATTTCTCAGCGGGCTCGATTATCGGAGCCAAGCTCACAACGAGTAGTGGCGTGTTCCTCCTTGCCCGGAGGGAGCCGGGCACTTCGAGCAAAGCGGGGACAAAAAAACAAAAAACGCAGCAACACGTCTCTCATTTGGCAGTGCGATTAGGGGTGTCTGAACTGCATGGTAAGTGCAGCATGAGTTTCCTGGGCTGGTGGATTAAATACAATTTGAAGCGTCTGGTTGGAAATACGGGAAAAAAAATCCTACTCGAGCACAGTCCAAGTATGATGCAATACTGCAGAATGCTGATTCGTTTATTTTACCGTAGGATGGGACTGATTGGCGCTGCTTGTGTCGCACCGGCATTAGATCACATTAACTCAATTAGCGGACCACCGATAACATAAGGTGGTTATCGCAGTTACCATACTCAAGTACTTGCGCTGTCCAAAGGCTCCGAGTTCCTCGACATCTCCGAGATGACTCAAGGCTTGCCAGGGTCGAGATAATATTGGAGAAACCATGGAGCGTATACATCATTGACGAACAACGAGTTAGGTATTGAAACACCTGATCATTGCATTCAATGGACCATTGCTTGTGTGGGAAAGAGGTCCTACGTTACAGTATGTGCGAGAATTATACAATGCCTCTTGGGTCATACTTGGGGGCAAGGGTTCCTCCAAAATGTGTTGGGTGTTTTTCCCCAAAACCCTCTCCCATTTCGGGCGTTCTGTGGCCTTACTGTGCTGGGTGTTTGTAGGCACTAATAAGTCACCCCGCACGGAGGGGAAGTGAAGATTCAATGTGGGCGGACTCTGGTGGGGTGGATGGATAGAGCTTAATATGCTCGTTGGTATTGTGCCAATAGTAGCGCCTTGAGTTATTTAAGTATCATAATTATGGATACTTTTATCGCAGGGAATTCACTACCCGTAAATACTATTTTATGGCCCATTTCGGTTGTTGGATTACCTATGGGGCATGCGTTCATGGGCAATTGTTTTCGCATCCTATGCCAGTAGGCGTCGGGTAGCGGTGTTCGGAATGACGGTGGATCATTCCTCTAATTCCCCGGAGTTTCTGCGGAGCTCTTATCATTGTCGGAATCCTTCCTTACATTTTGCTCATTCGCTATGGTCTGCGTGGTTTTGTTTTGTTTCAGGGGATGTTAGTGTATTGGAGATACAAATATTATATATCCCCTACTCTACTGTTAGCTACTCGTAGTATCTTTATCGATCGTCTGGTTCATCGTTTTCTCACTTCTAGCTGCTGTGCTTGGCTAAGGTGATCCCAACCCGCAGCGCTTCCCCTACCAACCCTTCCTCCCGGTAGCTACTCGAGAACTGTACTGTGCTCGAGTACAGGCTTATGTTGTTCATATATAAATACCATACTCGCACTTGTATCATACAGGTTGCCCTATGCGATGGAGGCTTGAGGTATGGAGGGGAAGAGGGGATTTTAGAATTGCCATCCTAGCTAGCGCCAATACGCCAAGACTCCAATTCCTCTTGGGAGCGACCCTCCACAATGCCGGTACAGCACTCGAGTACTCAAGTACGAGTACTGTGGACTATCATATGGGGCTCTTTCTCGGAGTAGAGTTGATGTCGAGACTGGAGGAGGGATTGTGCTATCTAATACTATAGTACCGGTGCTCTATCGACTAAACAAGGAAGGGCAAAATTTGTATTAAGCGGGGTTAAAGAAACCGCTTGGATTGGGGGTATTTGGAGTACCGGTGGAATGTTTACCTTTGTCCAACGGAACCCCCAAGGTGAGGAAGGGAAGAGGACAAGCAACTCCCAGTGGCCTGCGAGCAAAGCATCACGGGTTTCCTTACAGAAGGTGTGGGGGGGAGGGCGCAGACTGCTTGTCTCTTATGGCCAACCGTTCAGCCATCAGCTGGCGCGCTTGCAGCCAATTCATCATAGCCCCTTATCAGGGGGTATTACTCCAGTATACAGTGCCGTGACACTTAGCCTATCTCCTTGACTTCTGCTATTTTTTGGGCGCTTTTGTCACCGCTGCAGCAACAATCGTTAACCCCTCTCCTACCCCCCTATCCAACTCCCTTCACTCCCTCGAGTCGCTCCATCACTAACCCCCCACTCACGCCCCTTATTCTCACTCACTCTTTCGCCTCTTGATCGCTCAAACTTCTCAGAAACGGCCTCCTTTTTGCGCTTTCCATTGACCTGTTCGACCAATTGTCCTACTTGCGGACTAGAGTACAGTCTCGCGTGTCCACCTCACATGACTACGGTCTCTAGTCCGCTTTAATTGAGCCTGCGCACCTTTTTTTCTGGTCGCCCAGCCATATCTAACATTCTGCAGCTAGCCCGCTTTTAAACTCGCTAGACGGACAAGACAGAAAGGGAGAGGAGGGGGAGGACCAAGCAAAGGAAGATAGGTGTGTGCCTGTGTGAACTTTCATCATATCATAGCATTCAGAGGGAAAACAAAGGGCTGCATGTTTGAACGCCTGTGTGAGTGAGTCCGAGTGTGTGGGTCAGAGAGGGGCAAGAAGCTTAGTCTCGAGGTGTGTTGGGTAAGATATCAGAAGAGGAGCGGTGGTGGCAAGGGCTTTCTTTTCTCGTTGTACTTGTATCATACCATTTTCTGAACCATTCGGGAAGGGGTCGACATTCGAACTTGTAGACTATCCTAGCTCCTGGTTACTTATGTAACCTTTGGTTTTTAGGGACACCGGTACATACACCGCTCACTCTTGGAAAAAAAAAAACCCCCCCCGGGGATTTCCTAGCATCATACAGAAAAACAGTTTCCTCAAAAGCTACTCTCCTCTCGCTACCTACCCCATTCAGCAAAACCTTTCGAAAGAGAGCGCTTGTCAGAGAAGGGAAGTAGGAGAGAGGGAGGGAGAGATAATTTATTCCGAGGCACAACAAAGTACGGAACTGGTATCGGTTTTCAACATTGCGATTACTTCAACCACGGAATTTCCGACTTTGCCATTATAACTGATCATCCCCCTTATACACTTAGGAGTTACCGGTATTGTTCATCCGGGCGGAGGCGAAAATACGACACCGAGCGGAGGGAGTTAGGATCGAAAACATTATCGGGGGGAGAGAGGTGAAGGCGGAGGCGCCAACTCGGTCAAAATCATCTAACTTTCTTCAACCCCACTACGCGACTTTATGGCTCCTCCTCCTTTGCAAGATGGGATGTCGGTGCCAAATAATAATAGTGACACTCGGGCTTCGATAACAAACAGTAAAATCCCCGGAGGAAATGGTGGGGAGAAACCGGAGAAGCTGCTCATCGATCCGGAACATGAATCTTCCTCCCTTCCTCCCCCCGCGCTCCCGTATCGCTCGTCGGATAGAGATAATCCAACTGCCCAAAAATATGCGGCGCATCCTCCCCTTTCAAATCCACCACCGCCGTCAAGTGCGTCTTTAGCATTCACAGCGCTGAAATTCCTCCCTACCCCGCTACTCGTCCTATCACAGGATAAAACGGTGGTTTTGGCGAATGAGGCTATGGGGCGATTACTGGGGGTGGAACCAAATGGTCAGTCCACAAATAGGGTCGGTGGGACATTACCGGAGCTTTCGATAACCGAGTTACTCTACGGGAAGGGCTTAGGGGATCTCCATTTCGCTGTTCTTCAGCGGAAGTGGCCCTTGTGGGTGAGCTGGGAGCAATTCTTGGACGTTTTGGCGAGCGATATTGAGAGGGGTGAGGGATTCCAAAATGCGAATTCCCTTCTCAATATTTCTACAGAAACGCCCCCCTTGTCTGAAGATCCATCGGCTCCACAGACTCTGATACGAGATGCGGCTATAGACGTCCTGTTCTCAACGTTGGGTGATTTTTCGGAGGGCAAGCCGCGTCAGGTGGAGGCGAAGATGATAGTCTCTATATGGGCGCTGGGCGGGGAGAGATATTTCACACTTACGTTCAATTCCATGACCCCGTCTTCCAATACATTTAACGCGAGCAGTCCCGGTTCCGAAATCGCCTTCTTCACAACAAAGGGTACGACCGCGGACGGGTCATGCCAGGCCCCCCAATCCGGCGCATCGGTGCCGGATTTACTACTTTCTGGGGCCCCCGCATCATCTGACATTTCATCCGTGCCTTCTGTGCTGCAGAAGATCACGCGAATGAAAGATGCTGTGTTGGACGCGATGGAAATCCCTGTTTTTGCCATGTGGCATGATGGCTCGATCGGGATGGCGAACCGTGCGGCACGGGACTTGCAACCCACCGACAGGAGTTCAGAGAATGCCGAATTGGGAACTTTCGCGAGCCGGTACAACATCTGGACAGAGGACTTCTCGCGGCGGCTCACCGAGGATGAGGTTCCCATTGTTCGCCTCTTGAAGAGCAAGAAGGTCCTTGCCCCCCAAAGGGTTGGAACGTTCTCGGCCACCGGGGATAAAATCGTATTCGATACTTGCGGGGAGGGCATATATGATGATGAAACGGGAGAGTTTATTGCCGGTTTGGTCTGGCTTAGGGATATAACCGAGTACGAAGAAAAGCTGGTGACCCAGCAGGAAACGAATGAGCTACGGTTTATGACTATGTGCGACAGTATGCCACAGCTGGTATGTTTGTGAGAGATTCAAAAAATCGTAGTTCTTGTCGGCCGGGATTGGTTAACAAGAGGTTGCAAATTTGCAGATATGGACCACCCTGCCGGATGGATATCACGACTATTATTCAAAGCGGTGGTACGATTATACGGGACTCACTAAGGAAGAATCTTTGGGAATGGTAGACAAATCTATCGGTTGTCATCAAGTACGATCCTTTTCTTTTGAGTACTGACTCTGCGTTCCTTAAAACAGGGTTGGCTGCTACCATTTATTGCAGTAAACCCCTAGCTTTATTAGGCCCATATTGTGTTGCCGTTTTTTATTTATTTTTAATTTGCATTTGATGTTGTTGTTTGCTCATTACTAGCTACATTCTTTCGTTCTTATGGCCCTGCCCTCCTCCATAGCAGATTGATTGACTTCTTTGGTTGTTAATAGGAAGACATGGAACTTGTAAGCAAGGAATGGCAACACAGTTTAGCGACAGGACAGGACTATACCGTAGAATACCGGTGTCGACGTCGAGATGGTGTCTGGCGGTGGATGCTCGGCAGAGCACTACCACTACGTGATCCGAAGTCTAAACAAATCATCAAATGGTATGGCACCTGCACTGACATCCACGATCTTGTCGAAGCCCGCGAGACTGCCCGTCGCACTCGTGCTCAACTTCGCGAGGTTCTTCAGCACTCTCAAATAACGCTCTGGGCGATTGATCGGAGCAATCACATCACACTGTTAGAAGGTGGAGCGATATGGGAGGCGGCAAACGCCTCGAAAGCGGTTATAGGAAGTAACATTTACGACCTGTTCAAGGATTGTACAGAGTTTCTTTCCCCGATAGAGGATGTCCTTGAAGGGAGGGAGAGGGAATTGTTCTCCGAGGCCGCGTTACATGGCAGGTGGCTAAAGACGAAGTACGTCCCGATACTCGGGAAGAAAGGCATCGCCGGGCAATATGACGTGAGTTATATCGGTGGGATCATCGGTGTTAGTGTGGATGTCACGGAGATACATAACAAGAGCATGGAATTGGAGGCCCGCGAACGAGAGAATCAGGTGTTAGTTGCGAATGAGAGTGCCGCAAAGGAGGCGAGTAAGTTGAAGAGTGAATTTTTGGCATCCATGTCTCATGAGATCCGAACGTCTGCTTTCCCCTCCAAATTCCAATTTTGTTGGTTATATGGGCTGTACTAAACCCAACGTAGACCTATCACTGGAGTAGTAGGAATGGCAGAAATTCTACTGGATACCCCACTTGAAGAAGAGCAACGAGAATTCGCGGAAAATATCCAACGCTCTGCAAACGCTCTCTTAACTGTCATAAATGACATCCTTGATATTTCCAAGGTCGAATCGGGTCGTCTAGACATCGAGGAAGTCCAATTTAGTCTTCCGCTAGTTATCCAGGACGTCACAAAAATGCTTTCCCTGGATGCCGAGCGGAAGAGGCTGCAGTTCGATCACACCGTGGACTTTAGCGAATTTGGCGGGAACATGACGGTGATCGGGGATCCCGGTCGGGTGAGACAGATTTTAACCAATTTACTCACAAATAGTATCAAGTTCACTCACGAAGGATTCGTCAAGCTGGCTGTCGGCGTCGAGAAGGAAGACGAGGACGTAATTGTCGTCAAGTTCGTCGTCAAAGATTCTGGCATAGGCATCGACGAGGATGTTCAGCAGAAGTTATTCCAGCCCTTTACGCAGGCTGATTCGTCCACTGCAAGACGGTTTGGAGGTACCGGGCTAGGGCTGACTATTAGTAAAAATGTGTTTTCATTTGGTTCTAAAGCTCTCTGTTTTTTCAGGTCTAACACCTCTGTAGCTCGTCGACCTTATGGGCGGCTCTATTGGCCTTGCGTCCAGTCTTGGTGCTGGAACAACAGCCCACTTTATCATACCATTTCACAGACCCCAGTATCAAAATGGTTTGGTGTATCCGCCTGATGTCAGCACGTTGCCAGATAGGCTGCAGTCAGACTTATCTGTGTCTTGCCAATCTTCAGATTACGGCGTCTCGACTCCCCCCGAAAGTCCTATCGATCCAGCAATCAAGCAGAGGGCAAGATCCTCCAGCAATTCGCAGAAATTGCTGAAAAGGCTTACTCCACCGCTGGGACCGTCCCCTGAGAGTGCGGAAGAGAGGAAGAGAACCCATGTGCTGGTTGTTGAAGATAGTACGCATCTCCCCTCCTCACTCAGCCAGTACAGCTTTGTCTTAGAGTAGGGACTGACTGTAGTGCTTCCAAAAAGACGACATAAACCAACAAATTGCCATCCGCTTAATCAAAAAACTAAACTTCTCCGTCTCGGCGGTCTCAAACGGCCTAGAAGCCCTCGAGTTCCTCAAAGAAGCCGCACCAAACGGCGACATCACCACCTCCCTCTCCTCCACAACCTCCACCCCCCTATGCCCCAGACGCCCCGACATAATTCTAATGGACGTCCAAATGCCAGAACTCGACGGCTACAGCGCCACCAGAATCATCCGCTCGGGGAAACTCTACTCATATCCCTGCGCCCCGAACCGCCACGCAAACGTGGACAAGGACATCCTGCAACTCTCTCAGACCCTACAGAGCCCGGGCTCCCCTGTCGCGACATGGCTCCAGGACGTGCCGATCGTGGCGATGACTGCGTCTGCTATTCGCGGGGATCGGGAGAAGTGCCAGGAAGCGGGTATGGACGATTACCTTGCAAAACCGGTCCGCAGCGCGACATTGGAGAAGATGCTGTTGAAGTGGTGCCAGGCCAAGAGGAAACCTGCCTCTCCCCCACCTCAGATTGCGCTATCGCCACCAGCAATACGACCGGAAGGCTCTGTCCCAGTTGGTGTGACGGAAAAAGGCATTGTCGAATACCCCGAAATCAAAGATATTGGCACTGTAGAGCGCTCGTCGCAGGCCACGCCCCGTGCAAGCACCACCCCGGATCCTTTCGATAAAGTATATGCGAATGCCAGCTGTAGTAACGGTGGGGGTGGCGGAAAGTATGTTCCAGGTGTTGGGCAACGGAAGTCTTGACAACGAATGGCCTGGTTGTTATGCTGGGCTTTTGTTGTTAGTTTTGGTCTAATTTTGCATGGCATTTTTGCATATTGCGAGCCATTTTGGGCATTTCTGGCGGGCTAATTAATGCTCTTGGTTGTTTTTTTTTCTTTTGAAATTGGGGTGAAAGTTGTATATTAGGCGTCCCGCGATACATGTGGTATATGGTACGATATGATATGATATGGTATGCTTGACTGATTGAGTCGCCGATTGGTAAGTTTGGTGTTAGTTGGAAGTGGGTACAGATCTATATCATTTTTTTCCCCTCCATTTTCATTTTTTGGTCGTCTTCGCATTTTATCCACCTCAGCTATTGATATGTTTCTTCTCTCTTTCATCCCTCTGGATTGCTGTCTGCCTTTTGTAGGTATGTATCATATTGCGAAAAATGGCCGAGGTTTAGAGCTTTTTCATCATGGGTTTGGTGGTGCGGCATGGTACATCACTCGTGATATAAGTTGAGTTGAGGAAATAGTGACTTATATTACGATACCCTCCTCAGCCTTTGAAATCCACACACAAGTTTGTGGGTGCCGTGTTTGGATAATCTCCAAGTCAGTGATGCATGAGGGCCACACTCCCTTCCCTGTGATTTCACTTCGCCTCCATGTCAACTTGACAGATTCGTACCACCTCCTTCAACTTCTGCCTCAAAACGATACCGGCCTTTGAGGGAGGGTCATATGTAGACCGCGCTAGAGATGGGGTAGCGGTAAATACTGCTAGGGGATGTTTCTTGTTTTGTAAAGTCCTCTCGCGGGTTCACTGGCAGATGTGTGCTTGTATGATAGTACAAGTATTATAAGCAAGGAACTATTCTCCTTTACATCAACCTGACCCCATGTCAATCCCTGTACGACAGCTGGCGTTAGCGCTTGCTGTCAGGGGAGCTTTAGCCTATACTTCTCTATCCTTACCACCCGAGTAAGAGACGTAGAACGAACACATGTCTTCTGGAAGGGCTACCAACTCAGAGTGCAGTACGGTGCTTTGAGTACGAGTATGGATATTCCAATTGGGTTATATACTGTGGTGGTCGGTCTAACATTGGGGGTATTTCCCAATAGTTAGCCCTGGCTGGATGGCTGGATGGCTAGATGCTAGCTGACAAATCAAGTCATGTCTATCATATCATGGAGTGGGGGGAGGAGAGGGATGGTAGAAATCTATCTCTGAGAGGACAAAATAAGGCCTGTTTTTCTTTCCCGATATCTATTAACCCCCCCCCTTTTTTTTTTCACTATTGAAGGTATTATATAATTTCTACTTGCGCCCCTTTCCCCCTCATACACCCCTTTATTAGGTTGTTTATGTGTCGGGGTGGTATGGGTAAAATTTGTTGAAGACCTACTATCACATTGGGAAGGAGAGAGCGGAGAAGTTTATAAAAAGTTAAAGGATGTGGTAGACGAATAACAGGATCTAGAGCCAAAAAAATAAAGACTATTTTAATGTTATGAAAGAAAATTCTACTCAAAACTCGAATTCTCAGAGGACCGCACAGGTACTGCGTGTGTATATGAATAGGGTGTGAATTCCCATGGATCTCCCTCGGGCCGACAACGGCCGAGGACACCTCCCAAGGTCAAGATCCGATAAAGACAATTTAAGTTGGGAAGTGGATGGAAAACCGTGATGTCCACGGGGGTATCCTATCGTACACCCCCCCCGGGAATCTGGCGGAAGGGAGGGGACCCCTAGTGATAAGCATACCCGGGGCTGTCCCAGAAGGTATGAGTAGTAATGCCCGAGAGCGGTAGGAAAGCTAATGCTTTTTCGGGTTTAATCCACCCCCGAGGACTTGGGATGTCTGGTCTCGTGGTAACTCTACTGCTCTTGTATGCTCGTTTACAGCAGCATACAACCGGGGGGCTTGGTGGTGATTTGAACCTGGCATTTAAGGGACTGACGTCTCCACTCCCTCCCCCCCCCTCTCCACAGCCATCCCCGCGTGCCCGCATTGAAGAGCCCTGTGAGTGGGTGTTAGGCGCAGTCCCGTTGGTTCGACATCGCCTCTATCAGAGCAGGCGCAGCGTTGTCTGTCTCGGAGAAAAATACACAGTGCTGTCTGTTGAACAGTGAAAAGTCTCTAATATCACGGAACTTGTATGATACGGATCTAATTTGTGCTCTGTATTCTTTTTTTTGGGGGGGGGCTGATACGTGGTTATTACACAGGACAAGAAGCTCCAGAGCAAGCCACTCCCGGACAATCCGAGAGCCCCACTTCCGGGTGGACCCTCCTTTGACATGCTGGGAGAAAGGAATGTCAGGCAGGTTTTCGCTAATGCACAGAGAGCCTGGAAAATGGGATCTGAATGGGTGCGAAGAGAGGGATTCTGGGAGGGTGAAGCTGAGTATGGTAGGCCGCTACGTTTGCTGTTCCCTAGGTTAACACTAATTTCAGTTTGAGCGTAAATTGGTCAACATGGGCTCCAACCCAGGAACTGATGCGGTAAAGACTAGTAAAATTTCAGCTAGTCAATGATCTTTTAATCAGAGCCCAAAATTCTTTTTGCTCCTAGACCTTACGAAAAAAAAAAACAAGCACACAAAAGGGTGGACCCAGGGATGCTGTATCGTACGCACTCTTGACATACTCCCAATGGTGGAAAAAGTACTGCTATGGCTTATGCTCATGGTGCCTGTTGCTGTCCCATCTATTCATATCGCCGCCTGCTAAGCACCATTGTTGGACCTAGCGTATTAATTCCTGGCTGCTTAACATCTTCACAGATAAGTACTCGTCTTCTGGAGCGTTGAGTTTACATTACACTACGTGACAAGCCGCCAACTAGGCCGATCATGGCTATTGGGGGTTATAATATTATAGAAAAATAAGGGTAACACAATTTTGGGGGGGTAAGGGAGAACACGGAAGAGGAGTTCAGGAGAGGGATTGGAGTTAAAACCATTTTACTCAAGAATTACACAGAAAGCTCGGCTTCAAGCATTGGCAAAATGGATAAGTAAGCTACCCCCCCCCCCCGAGTATTAGATTTCTCATCAGTGATGTCGTTTACCGGCCTTGTACCTTAGCTGTGAAATACCGCAAGGGATTTGTTATCTATGACAAGGAAACATGGTGTATTATTTGAGGACTTTTCGGACAAACTGTTTATCCCGTACTTGTATTCCACCCAAAGACTCTCGGGGTGGGATTAAGTCTGTAGTGAGCCGGAGCCAAGCAGCAACCACATTTTTCCGAAGGAAATAGTTGGATGGCGACTTGAGTACAGGTATTTTCCCCAGAACTATTATTCACAAGCTCGACCGGTGCCCTTACAGACTCAATATCATCCCGAGTTCCTTTCTAAGTATGATATCAACCTTTTTTTTTTATTGCCGTGCAAAATGATAACCCTACTTCCATGTGATGCCAATATATCATACCGCTCCAATAAACCCAACTCAACCTATCTCCACAACCTTACTCTCCTGCAAAACTACAACATTAGTCAACACTACATCGTCCTCACCGGGCATGCTCATGGGCGCCGAAATCCCAACCAGCAATTCTGCAACCCTTCCACAAAACGCGCAAACAATCCCCTCACGGGTCGTCATCTTTCCCCGAACACACTCCGCGCAGAAGGCATGGTTACACTTGCGCAATCTAACAACCGGCAACCCATTCCACCTATTAGAAAAAGCGAAGCCAGGGAAGGGAGGAGGGGGGGAGGGAAACAAACATGCAATCAACCAATCGTCCATTACATCTCAAGCACACTGTGGGCCGCCTAGGATCTACCTTTACATCCGCTAAAACACCCACTTCCTGATCAATTGTGCCCAAGCTCTTTATCCCCCCGTTCCCATCTCCACTAAAGCCATAAACACCCGCCCCTTCCTCCTCATATATACGATAAAATGGCAGCCCAGCCTTGGCGTAGGACTCGGTGGTGATTGGTGTCTCGGGGGTTAGCATCCCAGTGCAGGTTTCGAATGCTACAGAGTTAAGTATTTGAATGTTTAGCACGCGTGCGTTTTTTGTATTGTATGAGTTTTTTGGAAGTGGATCTGGGTGTATTTTTTGGGAAATGCGGCCGCCGGCGGCCAGGCCCATGTCCCAACGGGGCTCTTCCTGTTGTTGCTGCTGGGGTGGTGGCAATGATGGGGGTGCACAGCTCTGCGAGTATGATGGGGAGAGGCTGGAGTGGGCTGTCGGTGGTGCAGATGCATAGTTGGACGCAAGGTTCTGGCCCTCCATCCGGTTCTGGGGTGAAGCTGCGCACGGGTATGCTGGAGACGATTCCTGTGTGGGTAGGTAGGTAGATTGTGTGGGTTGGTAGGTATATTCAGTAGTTTGTGCGGGCGCACTGCAACTTTGGTATTGCTGTTTGGGGGGGGAGCTGTAAGCGGCTCCCGGACGGCTAGCTGAGGGCTGGGGACATGTTTGCGGCATAGGTGCATAGTTGGGCGCTAGGTTCTGGCCACCCATCTGGTTCTGGGGTGGAGTTGAGTATGGGTATGGTGATGGTGAAGGTTGTTGTGTAGGTTGGTAGGGGTAATGGGCGGTCTGTGCAGGCGGACCGGAACTTGGGGGTTGCTGTGGGGGGGGTGGGTAGTAAGCAATTCCCGAATAACCAGCCGGGGGGCGGGGACTGTATGCTTGCGGGGGATGCTGAACTGGCGGCTGCGTTTGCAGTATTGGCTGTGACACCGGTAGATATGGGCTGTGGGGGTAACCTCCGGGGTTGGGTATCCTGCAGTATCCGCTGCTACTGTCCTTGGCTGGAGTATACATCTCTGAAATTTGAGGCTGCACGTATGATAAGCAGAAGTACTTCACCTTTGCACCGCTTCGTATCCCGTGCTCCTAGATCGTCAGTCTCTCGTCCATGTCTACTCCATTGCATTGTACTTTATAATCCGCGTTGGTATACCAATGCTTCTTTGAGCTCGCCTTCTCGATAGCTTGTATCAGCTGCGGTGTAGTCGCAAAAGGGGAACATTCCACAACGAAAATAACCTGCGGTGGGTACTCCAGCGATCCGTCTTGCTCCACGAAAATCGAAAACACGTTCAATGCCGTCACGAATAGCGGTTTCTGAAGATTGTGCTCTTGAGGACTCAAATCGAGCAGATCTCGGAGCACCGCCGGCCGCACGAACGGGCTGTCAAAGCTACTACCCATACTCGAATCACCCCAGGCCATGTCGACGGGAAGGTCATAGTATATCTCTTGTGAGTTGAAGTCTCGGGAAATATCCCCGTGCCGGTAATCCTTGATGAAGATTCTCATACCCACTGTGCACGCCATCATTTTCGGCGTACTATAGTTGCTCCAGCTCGAGGGCGGTGAGCCGTACCCGTAACTGGTGCCCCTGCCCAAGTAGTTGTATTTGCATTGTGCAGACACTTCAAACTTGTTGTTGTACACTGGCGATATCTCCATTTGTATTCCTCCGATGTCTTCTTTTCCAGTCACCTGCTGCTCGACGGAGTATCCACTGCCCAAAGGCATAGCTACAAACTGCTTTACAACCCCAGGACCAGTAGCTATCCCGTCGAGCCATGGCTGTGGTGGGACAACGATGTAGTCCTGCTTTTTCTTTGCGGAGCTATTCCAGGTCTCACCGGAAATGGCATTCACCCCCCCGAAAAACACCTTTATAGCATACTGAGGACTCAACCCTCCAGGATCCCCTTTCCCAGGGTAATTAAAGTCAATCCACATGGCCTCCCGCTGAAAGAGTGGCATGCAAACACCTCCCTTTGCGGCCATATTCCCGGGCATACGCTTAGCAAAGTCATTCACATTGAACAGCGGGAACTTCGCGATCTTAGGAGGTAGATCGTAGGTCTTCCTGGTTTCGGGGATCCGCAGGGAGCGTTGAAAGCTAATTTTCAGTTTTCCGCCATCGACAGAGAGCTCATCACCGGCGGTTTTGATAACTTCTATTGGGTCGGACTTAGCGATGCTCGCGTTGAAGAAGGCGATGAATGATTCGTGTTCGTTTATGCAGTAGCCGTGAGCGAAGGAGTAATTAGATGGGCCTGAAGTAACTCTTATAGTGTATGCGTTCGATCTGTTGATCCATGGGGCTATAGCTAACTCCCTAGCGGTGTGTGGGGAAAAGCCGAGGATTTTTTTGAAGCCTGGGTGACCTCTTATATTAGCTCAAGACCCACTAAAAAGCAGTCGGTGGAGAACCTTGGTCTTGTAGAGTTTGGATAATGGTGGTTAGTGGGGTATCCGGCGGTAAGGAGATATCTGTACTCCTTATTTTACCGCTTTCCTGGAATCCTTCAAAGACAATGGTGCAATTTTGAGGTGCTTTATGGGATAGCCCATGAGGGGGAGCAGGGTCCGGGAGCACCTTCGGGGAGATCAGTGGTTCTGGAGCGGGCATTTGCCCCCGCGCATCAATCAACGATAACTTGCTCAACCTCTCCAAGTTTTTCTGGTGTTCATTACTCGACATCGCCTCCGGCTGAAATGTCGAGAGCCAACTGCCGAATCCTTCGTGAGTAGTAACATTCTGCGTTGAGGACCCACCGCTTCCATGCGGCCAAGATTTGGCTTCATCCTCTTGAATAGCTTTTGCGAAACCACGGTTGGGATCTACAAAGTTCAGGGAATTCTCAACCGCTGTATTCCCGGATAATGCTGATCCAGTCCTATTCTGTTTTTCCGGCGATATTTGTACCTTCCCAGAAACTTTCAGTCAATCTACCATCCTCTTCCAGGGAAAATTAGGTAGCGAAATACCTCTGTTCCATCCAATTCCGCCTTCTGCCAAGTATTGCTTCGTGGCTTCGAGCGTTTATCTAGCTTGAAAAGTTTCCTCATGGTTGAATTCCATGCCAAGGTGAGAGAAGGATGCGCAACGAAGGTCAAAATTTCGGCCCTGGGGTCAGGGCACCTTTGAACTTATTACTGCACCAATTGCTGTGAGGCTGAAGCTTAGTGCAGTAGTGAAGAATTGCTATTGGGCTTCCGGCATGTTCCGTCTGCCATTGTCTGGACATGGCTTGCACCTGTGTGACGGGGCGTTGACGCCGTGCCACCTCGCGCTGCACGATACGAGCACAAGCACAGATCCTCAAGCACCGGTATCTCGAGTATCAGTATTGGACAGGCATGGTAGGGGACACTAAAAGAGTCCACCCCTGGCGTGTTCTTGTCACTATCAAAATGTCCCTCAGTTACCAATCCCAAACAGGAAAGTAACTATTCCGTACTTGTACTCGAGTACCGGTACTCGTATATTATGGAATAGTTACTCGTACAGGGAGTTCCTTTACTACTCTCGTACTAGCGCAATTTCGATCCAGCCTTAAAAAATTTGTATGTGTTCAAAATTGACCAGTTCAAGTGTTGGTAGAAACTGACTTGAAATCGTTGGTAGGCTGAAGTAAATATTATGGCAGGTATTTTTACCATGCGATATCTCAGCAAACCTTGTGCCCTCCTCCCTCATGCCTACTGCTCTTCAATGCGTAGACTTGGGCCATTCATTCTTTCCTTCCGAGGACCAAACTCTTTTTCAGTACAGATCTTTATTGATTTTGAGGCTTTTCCACGGGTGTAGCTGATGTTCTTGCTACGCGATCAGTTGAATTGAACAATGATGGCTAAGAATTATATACCCGACGCCGATACGACAAGAGCACGAATAATAGCGCTGAGAAAGAGCTGGATTGATGAAAGCAGGGACCAACTCAACCCCAACCACAGAAACACTAGATAAATCAGGTTGTTAGCGGGTCCCTGCCCTTGGAAACGGTTTGCTAACCCTCTCTCACTCTTTATTCAGCAAAAATAAATTGTGTTAAAATTCCGCAGTACCCCTAGAGGCACATCTAACAACAGCCAGTTAAAAGGTTTTGCTTGTCCCCTTCTTGTTGGTTGGCACAGTTCCCAAGATACAAGGGAGGGCATGAGAGCTTCACGGATGCGGCGGCAGGAGAGAGCTGCCCCGCATCACGTTTAATGTTGGTTGGCAGTATGATATGATATGGCAATAATTTTAGAGCTGAAACCAGGACGTAAAACATTCACCGGCACCTACGGTAGCACAACTGAACGGCAGCTATGATACCTCCAGTGGGGACAAAACACTCTACTCGAGTAGAGATATTCCTCCATTTTCTTCCCATTCGCTCGGTTTCACGGGAGTTCTGGCGTCCCCGGTATATGTAGAGTCCAACCATCGGGTAGACTTCTGGATTGCGGAATGCGAATGCTGCCGGTACTTGCCCCACCGTGAGTTAATGCTACTATGATATGATACTACGACTGACCAAAGATTAAGTAGGATGTACGAGTAGGGAAATTCAGCACTTATCACCACTGCAGGGGATGATAGGTTTAGTTGGAAGCAAGCCCCCATTGCAGCTGTTTAGAATGCGATAGACGCAACATTTCAACCTATTTTCCAGTATCCGGATATAAGCTAGAGGCGAGGAAACGCTGTTAGAGTGGCCGTTGAGCCTGAAAATATTTTCTAAACTGTGATAGGTTATATAAGAGATGAAAGTAAGAGCTTGTTTAAAAGGGACCTGAGGATCAAACAACCAGCGTGCCGTACAGTACAGCCGATGCAACACCACCCTAAACTAGATATAAGAGCCGAACAACCAAGCCACCTACAAATCCTCTATGGAACAATGGATCCCGGATGCCCTCCCTTTCCATCTTCTGCTTTTTTTTTTCGCTTTTCCTATTTTCCTATTTCCTCGATGAAAAGGAATCCTATAAGCCCAGTACAGAACAAAGCGGATGTGTGAAAGTTACACTACTCGAGTAGTCTCTATACCCTTAACCTGCTTTTCCCAAATAAGAACGGGACCTGGCCTATTCTGGTGCAATATTAGGTGTCGGCCGATATTCCGGCTAAATTTGTTCCCTTATGATCCGACCCCTTGCTAAATTGATGTATGAAAAATACCACAAATCAGGTCAATACCAATCAGAAAGCCCGATACATTGATCACCATCCGTCACTCGAAACAGCATTCGCCTAGTAAAAAAAAAAAAACCACAACATCCAAACCGTAATACCAATTCCTGCTCATCACTCCGACCCGTAATAAATCTATATAATCCCCACGAAATAACTTCAGGCCGGGCCATCCAAACAGAGCTAGTTGGAAGCCCCAGCATCATCCAAAAGCGGATTACGAGCACCAAGAAGCCCGGTTCTGTCCGGTTCCGGACTAATAATAGTAGTCACGTACGCCGACCGCTGACGTTCTTCCGGGGGAACTTTCGGGAAAAGACGTCTACGACGACGGGCCGTGGCATTAGAACGCGATAGGCCCCTCGCACGGGCAACCTCACCAAACCTCCGAGCAAGACCCCCGACGGGGGCTCCGTCGGGCCGTTGGAAGGCAGGAGGAGGGAGTGGTGGTGAGGGCCGCGACGCAGGGGTATTATCCAAGGACGTGCGGGAGGGGCCGCCTTCCGCCCCCAAATTCACCCCACCCTCTTCGCCCTCCGGCGGGATCTCCAAAACTTCAACCCCAAGTCCCTCCGCGTCTCCCAAATACATTGCGACTTCGACCGAGACCTCGCGGAGCTCCTTTGTCAACACACCCATTCCCTTATACGCTTCGGAATAGGTGAGTTCGTGGCCCATGCCCATGCACTTATCCTTCAATTCCCGAATTTCGTTCATGGCGTTACCAGTCCTCTCGAGGAAGAGTAACGCGTCCTGAGAGTTAATACCATTCACTTGTTCGACATCCCCGGCGATAGCTTTGACGAGGCCCGTTGCATAGTTAAATCTTCTGGTTACTTCCCAGGAGTAGTGTGGCCTATGCAAGGACATGTCTGCAAAGGGGTTCTCCAAGCAGCGTAACAGGTTAAGGGGTATAATTCCTGGCATTTTTAGTTTGCAGAAATCCGACGCCTTTGGTCCGATAGTTAGGAGGGTGGTTATGGAGAGGAGAATGGCGACGATCAAAAGAGAGTCGTGTTTAGATAGACCCCTTTTATCCTGGTGGGCGAGATCAAGATTGGATGTAACCTGAATGTACATGTTGGATAGTTGGAGAGTTGACAGGAAAATTGACGAGTGAATCGTTCAAGCTACTTATATGTTGATAACGGAAGGCAGTCATGTTGAAACCGGCGTGGTGGTAATGATTTTCTTTTCTCTTTTTCTCTTTAGCATAGTATGAGTGGTTCTAGAAACTGAGATCTGCGAGGTAAAACTAAGATGTAGGTCAACTTATTTGGACACTGCCAGTGGAAACAGTTGAACGGGTCTAGTTTCAATGACACCGGTAATTACGGTTATATACTCATACACATATAGGCCGTGTTAAACCAGAGCATTAAGGTGTCCCATTCAAGTTCACCTAGTAACGGATGATTGCAAGATAATCGTGTCTTGAACCTAAATCCTGAAACTCAAGCACTGTAAGAACTCGAATAATTGGCACTTGCACTAACTAAGACGTTCAAATTTCCTCTCTTGGATAGGGGATGGAAAACACCGTGGAAAACCGACCACCTCGACATAAAGCATAATTTTCCTCAAAGTTCTAATCCCCTTAGCTTGAAAAGGCTAGCTCGCAAATTGAAATGCATACTGTACCATAACGACAGCGCCAGTAACTACTGTGTATCCATCGCGGGTAGAGTACATCAGCAAGACCGCCTCCTACCCCAAGTAGTTGCGATTGGAATCGCACGACTTGGCATTCTAATTAAACTTTTCTTCACCCCCAAACCCCCCCCCCTCTGTGCGGTTCCCAGATTCCGCATGGCCCCAGTACAAACGACGAAGATCCCCAGCCAGTATCATACGAGAAAGTCAACGATCTTTATACTGCACTATGGCCTGGCCAACAATTTCCTCGAAGAGGACCGACCTGTCAGGATTGTAGGATGCTCAGTCGGGTTGTCGTCTCGGGGCATTATCTTATTTCTTGCATTGCACGGGTTGATCATCGATACCGTTAGACTACTGTAGCTCAAGTTCGTGAAAACGTGCTAGGGGAGTACAAGTACGAGTACAGTACTGTGATAAAAAAAAAAAAAAGTGGCGACTCCAAAATGGGTTAAATGTACGAGTACAGCATCATACAGGTAAAAGCCAACTAACTGTCATACGGTACCTTACTCATTCTGGCCAAGAGCGTACGATAAATCCGGTAGCGTCCCCTTGTCCACTGCCGTATTGGGAACTTGAGTGATGCAGGTTTCACAAATATCAATATTTGTTACTATTCCTTGTGGCACTTATCCAGAACTGGCATTACCGTACTGTACCGTAACGGTTTTCGGATGTCGTGTTGTGTAAAACTCCATTAGGCAAACCCTGATCGGGATCCCAGAGCTTTTGCTTCCTTCCTTCCTTCCCCGTGGGAGACACTCCGATTCCAGCATGGCTATCAGGTTCTGTGAAATAACAATTTGTTGGGAATCCACCCGTGCGCTGTACTGTAAGTCCCGGGCAATGATAAATCTGTGGAATAACCTCCAGTAGAAACTTAACTTCTCCAGTCCCTTCTTTTTACATCTACAGGATTACCTTGCACTCTCCAAGGAAAAAAAAAAGAAAACACGAGTGACGCAATATGACTATCCTTCATTAACAACCACTTACCCCCAAGTGGCGAAACAGCGCTCCATGCAGTACTGTATCGTACATACTGTGGAAAGTATGATACCAGTATGCCGGTATTACTTCACGAACTTCGGACGGCAAGTACGAGTACGGTACTTGTACAGGGAAATTCGGAGTGCAGTTTCAGCCCCCACTCACAACTTATTCATAACAGTTAGTCACTCGTTGGCTTGGGCGGTTACACACGGAACGGGAAAGCGCTTTCAGTGGGGTATTATAAGGCGCAGGGCCTACCATGGAAAAGGAAGATTATCTTGGAAAGTGTCTGATGAATTCAAGTGTTTTGACCGCTAAAACTGCCAGGGTTGGTTACGAGTATAATACTGAAAAGAGGGAGAGAAAGAACGAGTAAAAAAAAAAAAAAGCGAAAAAGCCAGCCGATCCCGAGAAGCCCTGAACGAAAGAAAGAGTGGAAGAAAATAAAAGAGAGAAGGAAGGGAGGAAAGAAGGAAGGGAGAAAGGGAGAAAGGGAGGAGTAAAAACAAGGCTTTTCTGGAACCGCTAGAGCAAGCCCCTAATAGAAACCTTGAGGGGAGAGAAAAGGGGGGCGATTGTGGCGGCTGTGGTGGTAGCAGTAATAATAAGAATAAATGGTACCATGTGCTGGCTGTCGCAATATCTCCATCTGGTGATGAAATACGATAGCAAAAAAGTGCAAGTGCGTAGTGGTGGGTGGTGGTGGTGTAAAGTGTGGTATGGGATTCCATGTAGAGAACGGGTTCCTCCGCGGAAATGCTCGTGGGAAGCTTCCTTCGCCTGCTCCCTTACTTAACCAAAGCACCCTTTCCTTTTCCCCGTTTTCTTTCCATTCACCCTTCCCCACCAAGACAACGGAACCGGCAACAACGAACGGAAAACAAAAAAACTACTACTACAAGTAAAAGAAAAATGAACCGTTACAGAACTTCCGTGCCTTTTTCCTTCCCCCTCAATCGTCTCCATCCCGCCTGCTCCTCCATCCAGCAGTCGTCGCCAGAAAATCCAGCTCTCCCCTTGTAACGCCGGCGGCTTCAGCACCCTGCATCCGGCCCCCCGGCATCCCGTTTGGAATCATGAAGAAGTCGAATGCAGAGCTGGTGGTAGACGTAGGCGTGGATGCATTGGTCGCGAGGGGATCAGTAGGACCCGAATCCACAAACGGGAAACCCTGGTAGGCCTTCATACTTGGAGAAGCGGAGCTGCTGTTTAGCCTTCTTCGCGAAGATGTGCTCGACCCATCCGTCATTTCTCCGTCGTCGTCGACTTCACTATCATAGCCCGTTATAGGAGATAGGTGGCCATCACGCTCATTGTGTGTTACATCCGGCCCGCGCCACTGCGGAGGGAGAGTTGGCTCTGGATGCGGTAGCTGAAGCGGCGGCGGCGGTGGTACCGACAACGACGAAGGTGGGTTCAAACCTACGCCCATTCCCAAACCGAAGTTCTCGCCCGCTCCTACGGTCGAGGTGTACCCCGGCGTGGCGTTACCCAACCCGCGTTTGCGGAACTGTTCCTGCTGCAGATACCCGACTGAAGCGTCCAACACGCCCACGGCGTACTCCATGAATTCTGCTCCGCGGGAGGAAACGCGGAGGGTCCAGCGGTATTCGCTTAGCCTCGCTTTGTAGAATTCTGCCTCTTGGGTGTTTGGACTTGTTGCCCAGAGAAGGGAGCCGAACGTGCCGATAAGGGCGAAATTCACTTTCGAAGCAAAATACCAGAATGATTGTAGGTGTTCGGGTTTCAAACGGTTTACAAAGTCCATTGCCGATATCAATCGGGTTTTGGCGGCGGATCGGCAAATGTGGTGGATGTAGGATTCGGTGTTCGTCGGGGGGCTTAATGAGCGCAATATTTGTCTGTGCAGGGTTATTTCTGTTGCAAAGTACGCGAGGTGCAGGTAACCTAATCAGTGCACGTTAGGACCTTTTTGCTCTGTTATGTTTTTTTTTTTATCGGCACTCCCGAGGAATGAACAAACAAACCAACAAACGTGATTGGGGGTCTAACCGTTGGAAGATAGCTTTCTAATCTTGGTAGCATCCATTCTCAGGCATTCCGGCAACTTTGAGAACCATTCTTTCAGCCTAATCTGTATAGGTTTCGCCTTTTCGAGCACGCGATTAGTTCCTCCTCTACCCGCAAGGCTCTGCTGAGCTTCGAGTGTGAAAAATGTCTCCAAGACGTCTGCCATGATGCCGCTTAGGTTGATCATCTGCTCGAACAGCATCCTTCCCTTCTCCACCTCCGAGCTTCCCTCTCCATCATCCTCGTCCGCCGCGTTCTCCGGGAAATCTTCGGCGGTTACCGCAGGCACTGCCCAATTCGACCGAGTTATGTGCGAAGGCCGACCATGCGTCAACGCCCCCCACTTATCCTGCATAAATAAGCCCCACGCCAACCGTTTCCTAAGTCCCCGTTCCCAAGGCGGTATCTTCCAGCCCTCGCAGTTCAAGTGAAGTCCCAGCTCCTGCCCCACAGCAACAAGCTGACATGTCAGCGCCCACGACCCTCCCTTCAAATCTGAGTGCCGCTGCAATAACAAGAGACCAGCCTGCACAGCGGCTAGTTTCGGCCTGTGCATCACGTCTGCGATGGTTTTGCTCGCCAATTTCTCCAGCGCTGCCACATCCGGTTTCTTCTGTGGGGACAGGTCCCTATCGTATGACCACCAGTGTAACGCGAGGATGTATACAGCCGCCAGCAGTGGCGGTGAGAACTCGCGGTGCGTTCGCGAGTACTTTTCCAGAAACACCTTTTTGTGCAGAATTGGGAAGGACGGGTGCACGATCCTGAAGTAGAGGTTTATCAGCGATTGGCCGTGCGGGGCCACGATTCGCTCTATCGCATCCAAGTCGTCGAAGATCTCGCCGTGATTCTGTGTTGGGTGGTCGGGAAACATTAGGAAAGTGATTTCATCAGATGCTCTTCTGAAAGACCCGCCCGCGGAGGATAACATGTACTCGTCCTTTCGGTCAAAGGGACACAGGTCTATCAGACACGACTCGTACTCGCTCGTTGGTCCTATCAGCTGGGAGTGGCGGTGGCCTTGTAGTCCCAGTGTTGTCTTAAGGAGGGAAGGGCCCCGTAGGCTTGCATAATCATCAACTGGCATGTTTCCCCGGATAGCGGTTTCTTGGGGAGATTCTGGTTCCGTAGACCTACTTAAAGGGGGTTCCGGAAAGTTAGCTTCACAGATAATCAATCGCCAAGGTAAAATAAAAAAAAGAATTCGGGCATAATATATCACCACTCTCCCCAAGAGGGAGAGAGATAAGGGTGGGAAGAGCCGGAACGATAGTTTAGGGTATTGCACTAGTTGGAGCATAATATGAGGTATACGGCGGATGGGAATAGAAGATTAAGAGATTTTTGCGAAATGTTGCGGAATAGAAGAGCTAAGGAATAAAGAACAAAAAGATGAATAAACTAAAACTTGATAATACCGTTTCTTTATAACAACCTGATCCTCCGAGCCCACATTGGACGAAGCAAGTCTCCTTTTCCGAGGCTGTGGACTCTGCACAAATGTACACTCCTGGGTGTGGAACTGGCAAAGCACGCAAATCTCCGCACCCTCATTCATGACGCACCGGCTCTTCCGTCTCCTACAAGCATCACAGGGTCTATCGCGCCGTCCCTTAGTCCCATTCGTCGTCGTCGTCGTCGCCGCCGCCATTGCGCCATCCCCATTCGCTGTTGTAGAAGTATTCACCGATAATGCGGCCGGCTTCGCCTTTGTACCATTATTCCCTGCGGTAGAATTGTTGGAGGACGCAACAGCATTGCGGTCAATATTACCACTGACATTGTTGCCAGAATTGTTGTTGCCGCTGCTACAATTGGTAGTGGAGGTAGAGGTGGTTGCAGGTTGTGCCGTCGTAACATCGCCGCCACTAGCACTCGCGCTGGTAGTTATCCCGTTACTGGCTCCCATAGTCGCGGGAGTAGTCGGAGGGTTCTCGCTCGATTTCATCGTGAAACTTGATTTAGAGATAAGAAACCCGTAAGCTTGCGAACCCTCACTATTTTTTTTATCCAGTCACGGAATTCTCAGAAATTCATTCCAAAATAGAGGGAAAAAAAGAAAAAAAGAAGAAGAAAAAAAAACACAAAAAAAGAGCTATCGTGAACTTCCAAAGGTGTGTTTGTAGGAAAGGGAAAAGGGAGGAAAGAATAGCTACCGAGGATACGGGTGTGCAAGAGGAAGAGGAAGAAAAAGAGAAAACCTCCGCCAACCAAAACCAACTTGAGCCCCAGTACCGGTAGGGGTAAATGCTCGACTCCTCGCCTTGCCTTATCGCTCCTTCCCCCCCCCCAATACCAGGCCATAACCATACCGGTACCATACCCATTTTCCATTCACTTGGGCAACTTTCCCTACCCACGTACCCCCCCAGAACAACGGGTGGAAGAGATTAGATTACCGGTAGATTACGGGAAGGATACACACCCCGGTTCAGTTTTCTTTTCTTTCTTTTTCTTTTCTTCTTCTCTCTTTACCTTTTCTTTTCCCTTTCCCTCCCTCCCTCGTTGCTTCCAAGACAACGGAATCTGAAACGGGGCCTCTCCTGCGAGCAATGAGATAAGCCTTGTGGGGTTTAGACCTTGGAAATATTGGTAATAGGATGTAGATACGGTAAATGCTTTCTCTGCCCTCTCGAATTGGTGGTATACGGGGAATAATTGGTAAGGATTATCGTGTCGTCTGAAGATTACGGAGAGGAGTGCGTCGGGGTACCGGGAGGGAAGGGAAAGGGAGTTTTTATGAAGGAGAGAAGATGAAGAAAGCAATAGAGTTATGGACAGGTTCACGTCAGTGATAAGTGTATAATTAATTACTCTTGTTACTTTTTTTCTTCTTCCTCTCCTCATGTTTTCTTATGCATCCAAGCTCACTCACTCACTCGCTCACTCACTTACACAATAACTCAGTCGCCCCGTGGGGAAAAAAGAAAGGCTGTGTATCATACAAGTATGTAGGATATAGCATGATACCTCCCAGGGAAGGAGGAGGAAGGTGAGAATGTGGTTGTACGCCGGCTGTCTTGATGCGAGCCACCATAGGTTTCCCATCAACTGGGGTTACATCCGGATGATTATTTTTTTTTACCATGCGAGCTATATGTAAGGATGTTTGGTTGGGAAGTGAAGGGAGAAGATGAAATTTATCGAAAAGTCTTACGGTATTTAGGATCAAAGGAGGAAGAAGGGGGAGGGGGGGGGAGGTATTACCAGCAGTGTGCAATCGATTACAGTAGGGTACTGTACTGGTGGTACAATGTGAGGGAAACTGGGGGTGGCGGGATGAAGCAGCCCCATTTACTGTCTGGCGATGTTGGTCTAACCGGTAAGCTAATTGGTACCGTGGGAATCTACAACTGGGGGCAGGCAACCGGTAACCTTTATAGCTTGGATGGGCAACAATGAGGGTACGGGTATCAATAACTGGACTGCCATTATCTTGTCTCTTAAGTGAGAAGAAGCATGATGGCCTAAAGATATTCGTGATAATGGCACGACGATGTGCCTCACCGTTTCTCCGTAAAGGGGAAGACGTCTTGCTGGACCGACTGCCTTTCCCGTGCCATACTTGGGGGGCACATGTACAGTACGAGCACTGTACCCAGGGTACTTGCGCAAGTAGGAGGATATTTACCAGAAGCACATGGTAAATTTATGAAAAAAAAAAGCCGAATCCAATTCTCGAGATGGAAAGGAAACATGACAATAACAAGTTTTAAGGCTTTCACCTCACACCAGCTCCTCCAGCGGCTCCTCCCAACCCTCTCTCATGCTGCTCCTCGCGCGCTCCTCCATCGCCATCATCACCGTCAACCAGTATTGTTTTTTTTTTTTCTTGGCCAAAACCCCACACAGGACGATCAAAAAACGTGGGGTGGATGAATACTTTATACGTAACCCCATCCATCCAATCTATCTCAGTTTACTTCACCTAAACCTAAAAAAAGCAGCGTGTGTGAGAAAAAAACGACAAAGGGAAGCCCCCCCCCAAAAAAAAAACCCGGACACGAATCAATTATCTGGCGTGAAGATAGCGGAAGAGGGAGAGAGGATGGGATTGGGAAGAGGAAGGGGCGTTATTTCTTCGGGTACCACGAGAGATAAGGAATATCTCCGAATGCGGTTTAGGTCCTTGGTACTTTTTTTTCTTCTTTTCCATTGTTTTCTTTTTCTTTACATTTCCCTTTTTCCTGTTATGGAAGCCGCATTTGCATGGCATGGCACACTGTACCGACAAGGATGGTAAGACAGAGGAGTGTTTTTGGAGAATGATGGTGGGGGACTCCCGGAGCAATACTTTTGGCTGCATGATAATTAACCCAGGGATTAGCCAACTTTGGATTCACGAAGACTGCTGAATAATAGCACCTATTCCAAGTGCAGGGCTATTGAATCACAGATTAGAAACGAATCTAATAAATATCTCTTGATTGGGCTATTGGAGTTTGAAAAAAAAAAAAAAAAAAACCAGTTAACGGGATAATTCGAAACTTAATTTTTTTTTACGGTTAATAATACACCAGTTTGTATGCCAAGAACAATTTAACCGACTATTCATTTGGGGACTTGGGCGGATAACCCAAATTTAATCTATTGTACAATTTGGCAGGCCAAGATAAATGTCGTTACCTGACTCCCGATCTAGGGAGTCCCCCCCCACTACGGTTTGTTCATGATAACTGCAGTGGAGCTAAATCACTTTGCCTGACGGGCACCGTTATGTACTGTACGAGCACAGTTATGCAGGGTCTTTTGGCCTTTGATGGTGATTATTCTTTTTTGAAGAGGGGGTAGCATGTAACTCAGCTACTGTAATTACATAATGTTTGGTATGATACAAAGTATCGATGGGCTGAACTGTTTTTTTTTTTTTTTTTGTGGGGCTTAAATGGCGCCCGCTTTCCGGGCGGCCTGGGTGGTGGTTGTGGGAATGAATGGTGACACTGGAGTCGTCGTCCCTCCTCCCCAGGATTTCGGTCGCTAAGAGCTGTGAGGTTGGTTTGTAAATTTCACGAATCGGTAGGCGCATATATATATCGGTAAGAATCTCAGCTCGCCCCAAGCACCGCCCATTAAACCCCCCCCCTCCTCCAAAAGAATTGGGACGGAAAAAAAAAAAAACAAGAGAGAGAGATCTTGTTTCCAACAAACCGATACGGTAAGCGTTCGCATTTTTTTTTTTTTTTCCTTCTACATTACTGTTTCGCTGAAACTTTTGTAAAAAAAAAAATCGCTCGCCCGCGTTATACATCTACAAGCGGTGGGCGGAGGGGCCCTATAATAATAACGAGTTGAAGTGGAATAATAAGCAGTTGCGCATAACGATTTACATTACCTATCTCTCCTCCTCCCGTGGACAGGCAAGGGGTACAGCCGAATACGAGGATTTCCAAGATATATGGTTCACATACGGACTCCTGCTTCTCCTCTCCCCCCCTCCCCCGGTTTTCCGATATCATACAAACTTTACCTGCTAATGAGTTTATCTGAGCTGGGGAAGGGGGGGTTCAAGTTAAGTTATGCGCTGCGGATGGCGGTTTTCTTTTTTTTCTTTTTTTTCTTTACCCAACTCGCGACGAATGAGTTGCACTGCTATCATATCCAGAGCTATGATGAATACAGGTTGAGAGTCTGAGGGTTGGTCGTAATATCTTTTGTGTGAAAGGGTATTGTAATGGGGGGGCATTATCAATCCATTTCCCCCGTGATAAGGGAGAAGAAGAAGAAAAGAAAAAAGCGAGACCCGGGGTGTGGACCCTGATTGTTTTTGCTTGTCTTTCGGGCGGGAGGTACCGAATCAGAGGGTATCACTCTTGATGACACTTTCGTAAAGGAAACTTTTTTCTTTTCTTTTCTTTTCTTTTGGTGTCAATGGTATATAATAATCACTTTCATGTACGTTTTTTTGTTCCAACTGAACCGCTCTGTTCGGTATGGTTCTACATCGTACAACTTCTGGAGGTGCTCATGAGGAGTTTGGAATTTCATGAGAGTAAGGGAATCAAAAAAAAAAACCTCTTTTTCAACCTTGAGGGAAATGCGAGACAAAAGCTAGGAAGAAAAAAAAAACTGCATCATGCTTCCCTAAAAAAAAATCTCTCTCTTTCTACCCCCCCTCCTCCCCTCTCTCTCTACCCCAGCTTCTCCATGGAGATGATCCCCATGGAGATCTATCCACTCAAATTCAACGTAAAAGTACTCGTACTTGTACAACTGGCTGACAACTCAACCCTAAAAAAAAAACCCACACATATCCTTCTTCTCCCTTCCTTCCTTCCCGCAGGTACTGTACCACCAGAATCCTGGGAAGCGTACCTTGCTGTACTACTGTATCTCCCCTCCCTCCCTCCCACACACTTCCTCACGGATGAAAATTCATGATGGAGAGGGAACCATATGATATCGTGCTCACAGCTTAAAGCCGGATAAATTTATTGAATATTATGATAGTATCACACTGAATAACCAAACCCTAACAAACAAACAAACAAAGCACAGCGCGGTAACTTAACCCTACATCGAGTAAAAAGTAAGGCCTTTTCAATTGGCAAATCTATGATACAAACCCCGCAGATCTCATCGGCCGGATCCCATCCATCCATAACATGCGACTGAAAACGATGATATACTGGGGGCTCCTTCTCCTCTCCTTATGATATTTTTCAAATTATTATTTTTTATATGCACCAACCTATCCTCTTCATTAAACCCGACTGGAGGAGGAGGAGGAGGGGGGGGGGGGTTGTCGGGGTTATTATGGATATGGGTCGAACACGTAAAGGTAGTTATTGGCTCACGGTGCCCAAGTGGGGAAGGGAGCGAGGGGAAGGCTGTTGAAGGTGGAGTATTCAAGGGAGCCGTGTTTTATTGGAATTGAATCCTGTTACTGTGAGCCATGGGCGTCCCTGGTGGGTCGGTGGACAGGAAAGGTAAATTGCTCGGGTATGATGACCAAGGGGGGGGGCTATTGGAAAATAAGCTGAATCTGTTTTACTTGGGATTTTTACATCTCTGGTTATATCCGACCGTCTCACGAGTGATTTGCTGTGAATACCGGTCTCTGAATAGGATGGTGCGGTTTTGACGATACCAATTTGACAGTTTTTCTTTCTTTATCAAGGCCTCAAATACCAAAATCTTATCAAGTGTGCATATCTGTATTGATCGGATAAGTGGGGGTGGGGGGGGGAGGGGAAATCCCACCTTTTTCTTCTTCTCGGAGCGTAATAGCGGTGCTTTTCTTCCTCTCAATATCTCAAGAACAAAATTGCCTGAAGCAATACCTGTAAATTTGCGCATGATATCGCTCCCCCCACCCCCCTCCGCTTCCTGGGGGAGGAAGGGCACTACTATTATAGAGCAATTCTTTGGCGAATTTCCGCAATCTTAAGGAGTGTGATTGAAGCTTGGTCGATGAGGGGAAAAAGCTTTTTTTTCTTCTCTTTTTCTTTTCAAGACTGCCGACTGAATAAAGGTCACGAAAACTGTATAATAATCTACAAATGCATTGTTTCGGAATGTAGGTACTAGTACAGCACATGGCGAGTTAAAGCTATAATCGTGCGGAAGAGTGGTGACGTAGAAAGTTAAGGTGCTAAATTTGGGAACCTGCCTGGGGGGGGGAGGGAAGAGGGTTGGATAGTGTTGGTGGGGTCGATATCTGGGAGCGACTCTGAGACCTGGCGTATGTAGCGCTCCTCCTTGGGTTGGTATTCTTTATCTCTCCCTTTCGCTCCGTGAGAGCGGGCATTATTTGTAGTCATGTTTGCTCGCGGTGCTCGATACTTATGGTATCATAGTTATCTAGAATATACACAAAGGTTGATAGCTATTTCCTTCTGATGACGTCCGTCCGTATATTTTTTCTATCTGAACATCTCCATGGGTTGTCGATAAGCCGTGGAGGCCTTAAGCGTTTAGGGGAATCAACAATAATTTTCAAATTTCGGTCCGGCCAAATATATATTTTTTTTAAATTATCATAAGGAATAATGTGAGGGTGTAGAGTACAGTACAGTACGGTACGATAAGGAATTCGTTATCGCCAGCCCGTTACCTCCCCAGTCCTCCACGAAAGTTCACACAAAGCGCACATATAGATACAGTGAGAGGCAACCCCATCTCCATTATCATACCACTCTACAATGTGAAATGTGTACACAAGCACAACTTTACCCCCTCGGCTTCTCAACCCTCCTACCCTTCCCCTGCGGCATCGCCGCCCCCCAAACCAACTTTCCGACGAACCCATCCCATTTCTTATACACTTCCTCCGGAACCGTCTCGCCGGTCTTGACATCCGTGACCACCTGCGAGAGCACCGCTTCCGCATCGTCCCTGATAGCCAAACACTCCGCTGCCCCGGCAGCGTTCAACACCCTTGTAACCCCTTTCTTTATGCATCGGCCTTTACTGGCACTGGCACCCATTCCCATGCGCGTTAGTCTGCCGATGTAATGCTTATTCGAAGCCAAGGCCAGTCTGTTGGTCTCCGGGCAATCGATATACACGTCGATAGTGTACGATTCGGTCGTGCACTTTACGCCCTCGAACAGCACGTATGGAGTTTTCGAGCCAGCGGTGGGGCCCTCACGACCGAAGAGAACAATCTTCGGTGGGCAGTCTTGGTGCACTGGTGGCGCGATGGAGTACCCCAGGGCCAGACTGGTCTTGGCCATGTCTCCGATGGTGGTGTATATGTGCTTGCGCGGGTCTCCAAGACTCATCTCGTCCGCGCGAGCACCGGTGAAGGGCTGTAGGGGGAATATGGAGGAGAAGGTGGCGTCCTGGTGGTCGTGGATGTACTGTTCAAAGATGCGGTCCACGTTCGCGTGGTACGACCAGAAGATAGGGTCGAAAGCCGTGTACGAGTTGTCCGCCATATCCGGGCCGATCCACCCGTGGAAGTTATCGTGCGGCTGCTCGAAGAGGCCGTCGAAGTCTTCACGGTTGGGGTATTGGTCGTCGCCGGGTGGGGGGTCGAAGGATTGGATGTTTGCCCATGGGTAGCCGTACAATCCTTGCGGTTGGGAGAATATGGGCCAAGTAAGGGCGTTTAGGATCTGGTCTTGGTATAGCTTGACCTGTGAGATCTTCTCGCGACGCTCTTTCTCTGTCCCTCCGCCGGTCAGGAGCGGGTCGCGTTTGACGTATCTCTTTGATGCTATGTCTTTGAACTCGCCGCGGTAGCTGGGGGATATGGCGGCTTTGGACATGCCTCCGTTTGCACATGCATATTTTAGAGGATTCGGGCGCATTAGACCTGTGAGAGGATGCTTGTACACCTCATCGAGGAAGGCTTGAGGGATGCCTGCGCTTGGGTTGCCGTACTCATCTGCGCCTTTTGCGAAGAAGTTCCAGTATGGGATGGGACATTTTATCAAGCTTTCCATGTATCTGTCAATGTGTTAATATAGCTCTTTCGCTCAATTGATGTTAGATGGGAGAAGGCAAACAAGAGGTGTGCCCTATGCCAGGGCAAGAAAGCTTCTTGGTAATGCAGACACCATTCTGTGTGGATACTTCCCAATTTCTGCCACGGGGAACTAAGGTCTGGATCGCCGGCACGAAGGACATCATCAAGTTGCATCCGATAGTGATCCAGCTCAGTCTGAGTGAGTTCAAGTATATCCTTCCTAACCTTCGGGATCTCCCATTCCGATTGGTCGATATCTTCAATTTCTTCCTCCCTGAGCTCAATCTCGTCATTAGTGGTCTTACGCATACCCTGGTTGATCCACAAACGGATCAACTCGCAGGCCTCACTAGGGAAGTACTCCTTCTCTCCAAGTTCTCCCGGAAGAGGCATTGACCTGCCGCGGAGGTGATAGTAGGTGGTCACGGCCCATTGCTTGACGGATTCATAGCTCTTGAGATCCATCATGTACCCCTTCATAGCCCCGATCCAGCGCGCAGTGGCCCTATCCCGTTCCGCACCCTCAGGGATCCAGAAAGGTTTGGTGAACAGCGCAGCAATATGGTCGTCCCAAGTCGGCTTCTTGGTGTCGGGGCCCTCGACACTCGCATCCAACTTCTGAAGAGCCATGATCTTCTCGACCTCCGGAGAAACAGTACTGGCATCGCCAGACACGCCTGGGTAAGCAAGGGGCTCCCCAACCGCGCCAGCCCATTTAGCATTGCCCGGTGCGTTAACGGGATTTTTGGGATCTTCCCACAATTTGGAGGTCTCCGGTTCGTTATCCTTGATACCGTTGAGAATTGGCATGTGGTATCCTGCGAACGGACACATGGAAGTTCTGAAATCACCACATGGGCTCTGAACGTTCGCGAATCGCTGCAGCCTATCTTCGTATCGCTCGAGGATCTTGCGATTGTACAGTGCTTGGCCTTTCTCATGCATGACGACGACTTCACCTTGCTCAGTCATTTCCTGGAACGGGGAGTTCGGCGGCAAGCCGGTAGCGTATGGCAGCGTCATTGGAAACTCGGCAAGCGGGTTGGTCTCTCCGCCTGTGCTCTGCGGGTGCGGTCTGAATATTCTGCGGCGGGACTCTGCAAGCAACATATACTGCTCTACGCCTGCCGAAGTAGCGATCTTTTCTTTGATCTTGTTCAGGTAATCGATCACTCGCTGCGCAAAAATGTTGTCGTATTTATCGTCTGGGAGACTGATATTCTGTATGAACTCGTGTTCCGGAGTTCCTGGGATCTGTGCTTCTTGCGTTAGGCTGATTGCTAGGCGTAGGTCCTCACTGAGGGTGTAACCGTCACCAACACGGTTTGTTGTCGAGGGAATATGTCGCATTAATTGATGTTTACGCCAGGAATAGACTGGGTTGCTATTTCATGATGCTATTTTAGTATTCGGGATCTCGAGTGACGGGGGATGACTCACTAAAAGTCTACCATCAATAATGAGGACAGTGTTTTGTGATCCAATAGCATCGAATCTCTGACACTTAGATAGCCTTGGTAATCTTCTAGGCTTGTAACTAGAATCGTCCATGGGGACTGTAATGGTGGTAAGCTTCGCTGTCATTAGACAAGGGTGCACAGGGTTAATATTACGCACCTGCCCTTCGTGATCAAACGCCACCACCTCCGGCGTCCAATTAGCGAGCGTCTTTAGCGCAAAGCCACTGTTCTGGATGGTAGCGTTATAGTGTTTGGATGAAACGGGGCCAAGTTGGGGTATCTGCTCGTAGTAATATTAGCGCGCGTCGCTCACGCTACCGATCGATCGAAAGGGTACAATTTACCTCGAAGCCAGTCGTGCCAAGAGATTTAACAACATTCTCTAGAGCCTGGGAATCGTAGAACATCCCTGGTGGCGTCCAGAAATCACCTTCGTCTGCGATGACTACCTCTGAATTGACGCCTGCTGCAGTAATATTTATTGTGGTCGTATCTAGGATGTGCTGAACCCAGTCCCGGACGTGGGTGATTGTTGGGTTAGGCGCATTGATAGGGCCAAAGTCCTTTCGCTCTCGCGCAGTAAACCTGTAAGAAATTTCACTTTAGAACAAGCTCTGGATTGCCCATCGCGGAGGAATTACCATTTGTCTGCTGCCTTCTTAACGATTGTCTCCAAGCGTTCCGCGCCGGCAAGGAAGTCGAAGCTGTTGAGATTGTTTGAAGGGTGGAGTAATGGTTCGGTACGGATAGGTGAATCTGGTGGGAATGTCTGGGAGATATTGAACTTCATGCTATGCCAATGGACCCATGGGAAGTTGAGCTCCTTCATGACAAGGGTTCCATTGACGTGTCCGTCGAATGGCCCCTTCCCTCGTGTATCTGGCTCGAACGCATCACCAGAGGAACCTAGGTATAACCAGCTGGGGTATTTCTCAGACTGTTTGGTAAATTTTATATCGCGCTGCACGCAAACACGGCAATTTTAGCATGGTCTGAATAATTACCAAGGGGAGACGGAAGAAAGGTATCACACCTGATAAAAGTTCAAGCGCCCGGAGGTCGGCTCCCAACTTGCCATCTGCAAGAAAGCCGTCTCACTGTCGAAGGCCGTGCTCCCAACAACGAACAACGTCGGCATGTTTCTCTTAAACGCCTCCGGCTGGATGTGGTTCACGTCTGCCACGATAGCATCCTCCGGCCACCCCCGTGGGTTAGTGGTGGACGGACTCGTGGGAGTAGCCACAACCACAAACCTCAAATCTCGAGAGATGTTTGCATTCTCGGGCCTATACTCGAGATATGTTCCATCACCGACTGCGAAAGGAACCCAAGTCTTATGAGGGATAGTGTCTGTAAGGAGACTTCTAAAGGTAATAGGGTACTGAGAATTTTCGTTGTCGACCAGATACTTTCCGAACCAATCTGTCAGGCCAGCGGCCACAGGGTCTTCGATGAGTCTGGGGGCAAGGTCGCGACCCTCAATCAGAGCGTATATTTGGGATGGCATGATGGTTTGAGGTATCGGTAATTGAGCGGAGGAAGGCTGGATGGGGGGAACCCTGGGGGTGGAGATTATAGAGCTGGAAATGCCCTTTAGATAAGTGAAATAATTGGCTCCTCGTTGAAACCGGGAACTCTAGGCTGAAGTTGTTACAGTTAGGCATACGAGAACGAGTGCCTTACCCCATATACACCACCCCAACATGGCACGGAAATGTAGTAAAGAGCAGCCGTCATGGAAAACTGGGGAGCTGTTCGGTAGATCACGGCGTATCACTGCTCTAGTAATTTAGCTCCAGCCTTCGCAAACCTAGACAGGTTGTACCGAACCCGTGCCGATCCACTGCTCCCAATTTTTGTTAATCCGCAAGAAAGTGTTGATCCCCATCTCCCCCTACGGCAGATGAGGCGCCCCCATTAGGACCGCATAAACTACACGTTCCGTAGGAGTGTGCTATGTAGGCTAACTCGGATGACATCTTCTAAGCTCAGCTGAGCTGCTCAAGCACCGTACAGTCGATGGGGCACAGAGGAAAAAAGAAAAGAAAAATCAATCATTCGGTCATTCAATCCCTTGCGAACAAAGAGTCTTCCCGTCTCTGCGTAACATGGATGCTCGTAAATACATACGGGCATGTACGGGCATGCAGACCCTGGTGAGTTCGGTGCAGAGAAAGAGTTTATTGAAGATCGAAACACGAAGATCTGCAATGCAATTGACCAATAATAGGATAAAATAAACGCTGATTAAGCTAAGATCGGATAGGAAGGAATAAATCAAGCTTGAAAATAAAAACGCTCAATTGACAGCTTAGGGAGGGGGGTGCCGTAGCCCTTTGGCTAATCGTCTAGCTGGATCTGCACTCGTTTATCGTTAGAGCTGATTGGGGGGGTTGCTGCGACTTGTATAATACTCGAGCGCTCGAGTAGAGTTTCTTGTGCGAGTACTAAGGGTATTCAAAGTTGAAAAACTTGAAAAAACTTAGCTTACATCACTGTTTCATGTAAGCTTGGCACACCCAGAAACAGTTAATTTACCATTACTTTACTTTACCATACCATACTTTTTTTTTGAGTAGATATGGACTTCAAGAGGTCCGTATCTACAGTTTAACTGAACTCTACCAGAGCCTAGACTTGATACATAATATGAAAATAATTTTTTTTAGGAATCAGAAGAAAATTCTAAAATATTAGAGCATACATTGAAAATAATTCTCTACTTTCTCTAGCAATAAAACTCTTTATTTTGGCTTTGCCTTAACAATAACAGAGATTTTATGGTATTGGTAAGATCGGTGAAAATATCTATACTTTACCCTCAGCTACTGTGCCTCAATACACTCAAATATGCTACCCAAAATGTGCGGATGCTATTGGCTAACACCATAAGGTAACCTAATGCAACTTCCCGTGTTTACTCATTACTGAAAAATCATCTTTTCAACTTTGAATACCCTTACTTAGTACAGTACTCGAGTACGGCGCTAGAGGAATTGAGCCTTCCGCTAAGAAGTTGGAGTTTCCCCTCCTAGCAAGCACTGTTATTTTTTTTTTGTTTCCGCCGGGGCTGAAAGTTAGTTTTCTTTTCTTTTTCGGCGCGATTCCCCCCGCTTTATCCAAAGAGGGGAATTCTGGAAGTTTTAGCGTGGAGGCTCGGTCATTCTAAATCTTATACTTGTAGCACCACGCCCTACGAGTACTCGAGTACTCGAGTATCTGTAGTCTCGTGGGTCTGCCGTACCTTACAAGTACAGTACAGTTACAATCGGTGTCACCCAAACATAGATCTTTGGGCACCATGCCCCGCAGATTCTTTCCCGCTCACTTTACCCCCCCCCGCCTCCCTCCCTCTCTATAGTAAAGGATTGAGGGACGAGACATACAGAACTCCATCCTTAGAAGCAATGCTTCAGCTATAAGAGTAGTGTAGCTACAGCGCTTGAACACTTACCGTGTGTTAGATCGGCAAGTTGAGTGATCGGTGAGGGGAAATCACAGCCTACCCCACTTCCGGAGAATTTAAGTTATTCCGTGTGCCTTACCAGAAAAGCCCCTCTAGCGCCTGCATTGGCGGTGGTTTTTATGTTACCCAAATCATTTCCTTCTGCGCTGCTCGTAGTGTCTCACATCTGTGTTATGCTGGCCGTCTCGACTAGCGAGCAGGAAAATGGTAAGACCTCGATGATATGATGGCGATGAGAAGCATGAGACACGACACCCCGTGCCTAAAAGACTGCTCTCCTTGTCTAACTGGAGAATCATCTGGAAAGTTTGTTCCGGGGAATAAGCCGGGAGCGTCTCCGGTTGCCAATTCACCTTCGGTTTGGTGTTACAAAGTACGCCTTGTGGAATCGGACATCGAGGATATTGGAAAGGAGGAGGAGAAAGAGGAGGAGGGGAGGGGTAAAGAGTGCAGATAAGGGCGAAAGAGCTGCAGTGGAGGCGTTGCTTTGGAAAACCTGTCGTGAGGGAGTGTTCCCTGCGGGCCCCGCTAGCCTTTTTCATCTTCTCAGCTGAGAAGGGTTGAGGGTCCTTTTAGTGGATCCTACTATCTGCAATGTTTTAGTGACCTGTATTGCGCGGACTAGAGACCAGTAAGTATTTGCCCCCCACTTCAGCCATTATATTCAAATATTCGAGTTTAAGTGATGGCTAAAAATGCTGTTAGCGGGACTCCACTCATAGTGAAGAGAGGGAACTGGAGGGGAAGATCCAAGCTCTAGGGTCCGTATGATTTCTTATGATACTTTGGCATTGATAGCGGTCGGAATCTACCTTTCCCATTCACTGCCGTAATTTGGAGTTGAACTTGTTGGCTGGGAAGAATTGACCCGCCCAGGCGTTAATCGAGGGTAAACTACTATTATAGTAAGGTGGATATAAAATCTCCCCAAGTCGCAATTTATGCCGGACCACCACACCGACGTAGCCCAAGGACTGCTTGCGATAGCCTTATCGGGCTAAAGCTGCATTAGCGAACCTCAACCCGAGACCCCGCATCTTGCAAATCCTCAAGCACTGTGGCCGCCTGAATTCGTCTTCCCTGACATTAACCCTTTCCGAGAATCAGCGCAGGGCTGAAGCCCCCCGACCTACTCTTACCGCTTGCACAAACCTCGAACCAAAATAAGTATCATATGATATTTCTCCACGAGAAAATCTTTTTCGATACCATGCATTCTTGTGCATATCGTACCTCTCGGATACCGCACCATTCTTGGCCAATGCATGCCATCTAAAAGGTTTCGCGTAACAACAGATAGGGGGTACTCGCAGACTGTCGACAATCCCTTTATTCCTCAGATAACCCAGGGGAATTTAGGGAGATTGCGAGGGGAAACAGTTGAAAATATCATAACCCGAAGCTCCTGGATACCATTTACCCCCCTCTAATTTCTGAGTGAAAGTTTTAGTGGTCTCCTCGGAATTCTTGGCGCAGCTCATCGCACGAAACATCATAAAGCGAGGGCCGACTGACATAGAAATAGAATAAAAAAATAAAAAATCCAACGGCTCATTAACCAGGTTATTTTTTGCCTATTTCTTCACCATTTTGTGATAGACGAAGTGTGACACTTTTTCGATGGGGAAATTTGTGTCCGCAAAGTTCTAGTACCATCTGAGGCCGGATTGGTATCGGTTAGGATAGATTTATATTGATTAAAGTCTGGTACTGTACTCGTATCATACCGGTCTAATGCATGGCAAAGTCTTGGAAATCTTCAACTGAAGGATTGCGGAAGCTATGATATTTACTTGGGAAAAAAGAATACGAATAGCCCCTATTAAATCTGCCATCAGGATATCATATCATACTATCATAATTATGATCTCATAGATTGAGAATGACTTTCCGAAGGAGTCGTCCCTAGGGCTGAGGTTGGTGGATACCTCGGGTGCTGCGGTGCGAGAACTTTGCGGATACGGGTGTATATTTCCCGGCCGATGGTACTGTGCAGTATCCGAAAGGTTTGCTTCCCATTCCCCACCTGTTCAAGAGGCGAGGAACAACCAATTCAGTAATTAACCCTCACCAAAGATAGAACAGAAACTGCCGCATGTGCAACGCCAAGGCCTGGTCAAAACCCAACTGTAATTGAACATCAAGCATTTCCGGGGGAGAATGACGGCTTTTTTGCTCTGCTTCTTATCTGCGTACGGTAAGATACCGCGCAGTAGCTGACTTGATAGGATTTTTGTGACAGTTGTAGCATTTACCACTCATTTTGGATTGTTCGGGAGTGGGGCGGGAGTCTTGTGGTTTTTCTCTCCTTGCTGATCTTCTGGGGGTTCAGCTCGCTTTCTCGTCCTGTAGGGCGCCGTTTTCGTCGATGGTTCTGCGAGCACCGTAAGGTATTCATCACAACAGAGTGGGGTGGCTGCAGTGGAGTACTGCACTCAAGTAGTCTATCAGTTTTCTGTTGATAGTCGAATCGTGAGTTGTTCGTATGCACTGGCCCCCGGCGAACGATTCCGTCTAGCATCTGAACCGATTGGGGCCGCTCGAAGATCCCTTATGACTTACTATCATAGATTAAACGCTCATATATAGCAAATCTGACAGACAAGGGCCTTGGTGGGATGGTATGAGCTCATTAGGATTCCGCATATCTTTGCCGAATTTTGTAAGCTTCCGATCCGATCACCTAAGCCTCCTCTAATGAGCGCGCAGAGTGAGGTCCCAACGGGCCTGGTTGGAGGGAAAGGGGAAGAAGGCCGATACCGATACCAACGGCTTGAACATCCGGTGATGGTTATGCTACATGAGCGCTCGAGTGCGGTAGGTCATCATCTACCGTCCAGTATCATGCAATGCTCCCGGGCATCCCGGTTGGCTATCGTCACTTTCGGGCTAACTGGGACTCCACTGCCGACACCTTGCTAACTACTCGTAGGCTGCCGCAGAATCTCGAATAATTGGACCATGTGCTCGGTAGTCCAAAATTTCCTTCTCTGGAGAGGGGTCGAAAATCTAGGAAAAAGGTATGCCCTTCAGCCCCTCCCTGTTAGAGACATAAAAAAGCAAAAAAAAAAAACCCCTTCCCAGACCTTGCCAGAGGGGGCAACTCGAACGACATAGCACACTGTTCAATTATCTGAATTTTTGTCGCATTGCATGGAACGTTGCCGGGCCGTCTCGAGGACGCACCGTAGAGTACCGGTACGTCCCATAGTCTAGGGCCTTTCTGGATAGCTTTGCTTGCGGTAATCGCAATCTTCTGCCATCTGAAATTTAGATTCGAACGAGGGCCATCAATGGCTGACGTTAATATCCCTGCGAAAGAAAGCAGGCTTGACGCATCTCTCGGTCGACTCTATGACGGACTGAGAAAAATCCCTCGAAGCTCTGGGTGATCACGACACAAAGTTTCCGTCACGATATTCAAGGGTTTCCGGGCTGAAACAAGCTGAGAATGTCCCCGTAAATGCGCTAATGATATGTACGTAATTGGACCTGAAGCAACTGTTATGAGGGTTGGTAGGGATTTGCCTGTATGCAAGTAAGCGAGACGACTGAACTTCTGAGATATTAAAGTCTTCTATGGATACTCGCTCACGATATATAAACACCAAGGTCCCCCACTTGTCCCCCCTTATCTCACTCAAGTCACCAGCTCAAATACTTCTTCATAAAAAACTCGCCCATACAAATATACACCTCACTTTTCCCCACTATCAAAAGCAGCTATGACTACCCTTAAGTACTTCAATCCCCCGGCCTACCTCACCGACCTCACCAAGGAGAATGCAAGCAAATGGTCAAAAGACTACATTAGCAATTGGATGGACCAAAGCGCCTCCACCGCGGAAGTCACCCAATTCTACAATGCCACCACCCACGCAACGGAGGGTGAAATAAACACGAAGATAATTACCTGGACGGCATTTCCAAACACTGTGAAGCACAACACCCCCGAGAAAGAAAGATGGAGGGTCGCGGACTCCACCAGGGACAATCAAGACGAGTACTGCGAGTGGTCCGTTCTCCGGAATGGGAAAGGGGAGATCAAGAAGGTTGTGTTTACTTGTGAGGGTCCTGAGGTATGTATCATCCCCCCTTCCTACCATCCTAGGTGATATAGGCATTGAAAGAGTGGATTAGTACTGGGAAGCATTAGCAACCTTCCAACCCGACACCCTCCTGAGACTCTACAAAGAAAACAACCCAGAATACGCCAGCCAGATCAAGAGTGAAGACCTCTACATCAATAAGTCACTCCGCTACAATCGCAAGAACAAATGGAACAACAACACAACCACCGGCTCAATAATGCATTTGATCCAGGGCGCGAACACACTTCAAGCTGAAATCCAACTCGGCGCAGACGCAACCGTTCTCCGTGTGGATTCTCAGGGCAACCCTATTCACGATTACGATCGCTTGATCAGGTGCAGTCAATACGGCGGCATCTACCGGAATTCCGACCCAACCGTAAGCCTTACCACCCCCCCAAAACACACCCATCCCTCAGCGCCAAGCTAACTTTTCCACAGATCGGCGGAAATGTGAATGACCTCGCCTGGCAAGGGCCCCTCCTAACGCTGGCGGACCCGGTGGGTCTCTACATCGACTCCTTCGATGGCAGTCAATTCGAGGCACCGGACGAGGAAGACGTCCAAAAGTTCTGGAAATTCACCCGCGGCACACCGGCGGATTCCTCCCGCGGCCGCCCAGCACACTGGGTCCGTGCTGTCTTCGAAGTTCCCAAATCCTACGGGTACAATGTCTCCGCCATTAAGGATGCCAATGGTAACAAGATTACCTGGGGTAGTCAGCTCGCTGATGCTATCCAGATCAGGCTCACTGGGCAGGCGGCCGAGATCGGGAAGCATCTTGGGCAGAAGAGGAGGTGTAAGTCATCGGGGCTGGAGGCGGCAGCAGCCACCACCGAGGTTGCCAGTATGAGTGCTGCTGCCAACATCGGTGAGGACGATACTCCTGAGCATCTTAAGGGTACTAGGGCTCATGGGTTGGATATTGACGCGCAGGGGTATGTGTGCTATTAGCGGGCGTAAAAGCCGTTTACTGAACGGTTCAGGGGGTTCTTTGAATTGTATTTTTTCCGTCGTCTTGGGGTGCCGGGTTTCGCCCGAACCCGGATGAAGGGGGATAATAATATAATTATCATATTTCTTATGATATTATCATAGAAAACCGCTGAAACCAGCCTGACTTCATGCAACATCTCTTAAAATGCCGAAAATCCTAGATTGATCTATAGCATATTACATTGCTCGCTATGGCAATTGCTCCCTTTATGACTTGACTTCTTTGCTACGTTTGGCGCTTTGTACCCCAAGGTCGGGCCTTGCTAACCGTAAAAACTCGAATAATTGGATCGTGTTACATGAAGTCCAAAGTTTCCTTCTGAGAGGGGGGGGTAGGGGGCCATGAAAGGACGCTGCCTCTCTCCCCCCTCCCTGGGTTGGGGAGTGGCAGAAACTTCTCGGTATATTCGAGCTTTTACGGTAGTCGCAAGCTCGGATTAGTCTTGGATTGGGTCCAATACACCCATGTTTTCGAGTAATAGTCCGTGACTACACTCTTAATCCCATTTGATCTTGTCCCAAACCTAAGGCACTACCTACAATATGAGAGTGATGGTAGTATACCTATGGTAAGTCGGGTGCTGATGCTGGTAGTTTTGCCGGAGTCTCTCCAATATTGGTCGGGCGAGACAGCTTGCTGCCCGTGATGATATCGTGTGTATCAATGTGAGAGGTGATTTAGCCCTGTAGCGTGGACCGTGTCTCAATTTACGGTTAACCTTCAACAGGTGATTTATGTTTTCCTGGTGTAGACCTAGGAAGTTGAAACGTGTTATCAATAAAAAATCCATTTGTATCATATTTGTGGTCAAGGAGGAAAAGGAAATGTTTAAGACTCTTCCGGTTCATATCCCTTGGCGGTGTCTCCACACAACACACCAGGGATAAATGGGATGACCTGCACTGAGGGTAGGGGCAGCATCAAAAATAAGCGTTCTGGCATAGCCCCTTCTCTTGCTATCCCGGCTATGATATAATGCTAACTACACCCAGTCTATTCTATATTGCGCCCTCCATCTATCACGGCAAACTTTCCGTCCAAGCCGCCCTCCACGTCCCCTCCGGGTTGAAAACGAAGAAATAAAAGAAGAGCAATCCTCCGGCATACGTAAAAGCCGAACTGCCAAAAATTAGCACAGGCTCGAGCCGCGCCATAGACAGACACCCCTCCCACCCCTCCCCTTTCCAGAGCAAACGAGATGCATAGACAAACGCGATATAAGATACGAATGGAAGGTGAGCTGCTCCGAAAACCCAACCGCTGTAGAACACAGTGGTGGTAATGGTAACGTACATGATGGCCATGAGGAGACCGATAAAATTGGAGACCCCAGTCGCACCTTTGTGGCCCGGGGCCTGGAGTCCAGACATGAGGGAGATCCCGATGAACAGGGGCATGCTGTCGGCCCAGTACATGAGCGATGACGAAATGGTCAAAAATGCGGCGAGGCGGAGAATGAAACTTGGGACCGTTTCTCCGTCCCTTGGCAGAAGCTTGAAGTCATTCTGCGTTTTCCAGAGCAACTTGTACACCCCGGTGAGGATCGTGATGCTCTGAAGCAAAAATACAGCTCTTCCGACTGATTTTAGAATAGTCGGCGTCTCGCTCTGAGATGACCCCAGAGGGACCCTCTGGCGGGGCTCCGTCGTAGCACGGCCCCCACCGAGGCCCTCACCGATTAGCAGGATCATTTCCATGATAATCCATGAAGCGAAATATCCAGTCCCCAGAGAGAAAGACATTGGAATGCCATGGAAGCCACAAAGCTTCACATACTGCAATATCAACACAACGGAGAGCAGGTGCCTGATTGGAGTGTTATAGAGACAGGTCTCAAAGCGGCCGAGTAAGGTCACAGTCCACGGACCGCCCTGTGGGTCGCAGTCGTTGTGGTCCCTTCTCGTACGATGACGCATTTCTACCACCTTTTGGGTAGAATTGGGAATACGGCAGATTGCGCTGATGACATCTCCTGTATTTCTGCAGTGGTCGAGTATCTCGTATAGTAGGAGTAAAGTGTCAAATAGCGATATGAGCGGTCCAATCCGAATTCGATGGCGATAGGCGGGCTCGAGTCCAAAGGCTGAACCGATCGGATGGGTCATACATGCCATGGACAAGGGCATTATAATCCAAAAAATACTCATACCGTTAATTTGGGAGGTGGCAGCCTCTACCTTCGATGGTAGTGGAACATTGAGAGGCGGCTCTGGCGCATCCGTTTGGATAGGAGCGCAGAGTATGGTTTTGTTGGCGGTAACGGGAGGGAGAAGCGTTGGTAGTTCTGTCGAACTGAGGGGCAGGGAGAACACAGGAGATAGCAAGGGTGAAAGACATGAGAAAAGCAAAATTGGTGTAACGAAGGCTTTAATGTGGATTTCGCGCATTGAAGGTTTCATCTGCGTCAGGTCCTTGATCAAACAGGATGGCAGGGGACTTCAAGATTGAGAGAAGTCGGGGCAGTGGAGTTGCTTTATTTCACAATTATGTCTCTCAGCCTCGCCTCCTCTCTAATCAAGAAATAGGAGAAAACTACAGCTACTTGTATGAGTTCGCATAATTCCTACTGAATGCAGGCTGGATCTCACATCTCCTCCATCGTGGCTGGGTGCGGCGTGCAGAAAGTTGTTCATATGTCAGCCCTACATTTCTCACCAATGGCTAGCGTATATCCCCTAATTATTCAACGTGAGGAATCAAGAGAGCAGATGGTAGGTCGCTATCAATCTCCCGCTCGTATCTGGGAATACCGTTCTTCTGCCCTTTCTTTGCTTATTCTCCCCAATGCCTTGGAGGTTGGATATTATGTCACGTCTCGAAAGAAACACCTCAGGTACCGCAATATATTGGGAGTATGATAGGTGTTAGAGAAGTAATAATGTCCAAGAAATCGATCCCTAGGACCAGCAACGCAACAGAGGTCCCTTCTTTTTTTAAAATCGTCTTTCTGTTTGGGGTTGAACTTTAGAAGTGAAGAAGAAGGGATGGGGGGAGAGGCTGATACGGATAGGAAGCCAACTGGAAGAGCTAAGTTACCTGATAGACAAGAATTACGGTAAGATTAATCTGGAACCTCTCGGGATAACCTTAGCAATAGGTAATAGTCCTAGCACTAGGACGGAAGGTGAGGTTCCCGGATCCGCAGTGTGGGAAGGGGAGAAACACAAAAAGGGAGGTGCATCAGCGGAGTCTCGGGGGGCTTGGGGCAAAGCTTGTTTTTTGATTACAACATTCGCCGACGAGTATCCTTGCTTTCGTCTGCGAGGCCAATCGACACATAAATTCAACCAAGCAGAGACCACGCAAATGCCAACGGGGAGTGGAACCTCATAGGGCTTGCATGCAAGGTTTTGCTCATGGTGGCTGTGCCATTTACGAGATCTAAACAGAAACAATGAGAAATAGCGAGAGAAAAACCAATGATTATGTCCTCCTACGTCAGCGATTCATGTACGGGGGATTGTGAGTGAATCTGTCGAACTTTCTCTGATTCCTCCGATTGGCTCTATGGCCTTCTCGACCACTCAGGGAACGGTTGTTGGTTCTTGCACCACGCCAAGAGTTCGACAGACTTTTTTCCATCACAAAATATCAAACAATATTCTCTACCTAGGGGGAAGCATTCCATCAGGCTCTCTATCCCATCACCAACTTGCGAGGAAACCCAGCCGCTTTGTGCGCAGATAGCTGGTATGAGAGTAAGGTTCGACAGACTTTTGCGCACACCATAAGTACTTGGAGTATCAGAAGTGGGAAACAACATTCCTCTCATTTATAGCTAATGCTCACACCTTTTCACTCGGGCGCGCTGCACGCTGCACACACCTAACCCTCACACCCCTGCTTCCCCGGCGATTGGGTGAACGCGGTAGAGGAGGGAGTAGGCGGGGGCACACCGAAACCGATGTTTTTGTCTCGCGGATCAGAGAGGAGAAGATGGCCTTGGGGTTAGATCTAAAAAAATACAATGTGTTTATATCTCTGGTTCGGCAAACGGCTTCCCCCATCTCCGGAAGCGCATATCCAGGTAACCAGGTTGAACATATTGGAGATGGATCACCAATGTTGCAATGTAAGTCTCCCATACAAACCGTTCTCTTGGCGTGTGCCTCGAAAGCAATAGCGTCTGGAAATTTCCTACTTGTACACTTCAGGAATCAGTGCGAAAAATCCTCCGAAATATCTATACCAAGGAAGCCTATTGAAAGCACTGAAGGATGAAGCAGTGAGAGTGAAATTGCTGTGGGCAAAGCACCAGTAAATGTAGGAGGATGGTGAACTACTGTTAGACTAGTGCTACAAAAAACAACAACGCTGTCGGGATGAGAGTTGATCTTCCGCATTCACTAGACCTGTGCCCTACGTGAACCGGCATATGGTAACAAGGAAGGCCATCCCTGGCACCATTAGGGCGAGTAAATAAATACAAATAATGCAGTTCTCTTACTAATTTATTACAATCTGTAAATAGTACGGGTTACTGGGTATATGGGTCAAGCCAGCAAGGATGTAATTTGTTTACGAGTGACAAGGCTGGGGAGGCTAGCAGGAAGGTTTCGATGGTATTGTGCGTGGACAAAATTAACCGTGATTCAACAGAGGAAAATCTTCGGTGATGACAACCACACTCACCCACCAATCCACTATCATGAAAACCAAAAAAAAAAAAATTAAAAGATGTAAATACATAGTAGAAATTAATATTTGGTATACCATCCATCAGCCTTAATAATTGCCTCTATTCTATCCACCATTGATCCAGCTAAAGTATCAAAAACCTTAGGGTCAAGAAGTTCCCAACAATGAGTGATGGCCTCTACTATTGCCTTCTTGACCAAATTGACATCACCCTTCATAAGATATAGATCAGGGTAGTGCTTGTGAAGCTTACCTTTCACCAGAGACCAAATATTTTCAATTAGATTGAGATCTGGTGAATAGGCAGGAATTTCCATCAGTGTAATTCCTTGCCCTCTGAGCCATCTCCTAAAAGGCAAGTGAGTCTTAGCATTGTCAATGATAAAAAATACCTCTTCTTCTCCAGCCTTTTCTCTGATATTCTCCCATATCCCTAGAAAGTCATAATGATCATAAACATCAATAATTGACTTCCCAGTAACTCTACTCCTAGCAGAAGAAGGATCAGGAAAAACAGGTAAAAAAAAAGCATGAGTTTAACTATAAAAGCAACCAGTCATCATCTGGCTAATCCCTCTCTCCCCTCTCCTAGCCTTAGGTTCAACACAATCCTTATTCTATTTCTCATATGGGTATCTGAAAACTCATTTTTTCCTCTTTCCTCCTCTCCTTTCCACAGCTACCTCATCCCCCCACATTGCCTTCCTTCTCCACATCTCCTTTGTCCAATGCCTATGAGCTAATGCCCATTCCAACCTCTCTTGAGCTAGATTCTCATGAAAATAAACTCTCTCTTGTGCCATCCACTTTCTAAGATGCTTTTTTTCAAGTATTCTCCTTACTGTCTTACTAGAAACATTGGGAGCAACTTGTTCAGCAATGTCAGAATAGGTAATATGGCAATTTTTAAGAGCTTCCACCACCATAGCATCATCCTGTGACTTGGTAGTTTTAGGATGTCTTCCTCTATCCTTATTCTCCTTGCCCTCTTGATGTTTCTTTGCAATTGTGTCTCTGACAGTAGTGTAAGGGATATTAAGGTAGTGGGAAATTTGCTGATATCTCATCTGAGGCTTGTGTAACCTGAGAATCCTCCCCCTGGTAAACTCAGAGTAATGTGTGGAGGGAATAGGTTTTTTGGCGTGACTGCTAAGAATAGGAGGCATAGTTTATTGAAAAAAAGAATTGAGCAGAATGGTTTCTTCTTGGTTGACTTAGAGCAATTTCTTTAGGTACTACTAAGAGTGTGGGATGATGAAGAGGAGTGGGTTGCCACTGATTATTGAATCGTGGTTCATTTTGTTAACATACAATATACTCCAGCAAGTATCCTCTTCATTTCTTTCTACCAATATCCAACATGAGCACTACCTTCCCCATGCCCAATCATTTCAAAAATTCAACCAATATGGGAACGAACAAATACCTCAACCTTGGACCCTTTAACAAAGGAAAACAAACCCCACCCATCAATATCTATAGATACATGTTGTTCCTCCAAATCAATGGGAGGTTCAATAATAAAAAACAAATCAACAAAGGAAAACAAATTAAATACCTGTACCCGATTCCGACTACTCTTTCTTACATTCAATGCTATTGTTGTTATAAGTATTAAAAGAGGGCTTCAACTGATCTACTTGGGCTGCAGGAGCCAGAGGAAAAGTGGGAGTTGTAATTCTAATCCCGAGCAGTCTAGAAAGTATCTTTTTAGCTCTGTTTAGTGGTAGAGGTGGTTTCCAAAATTCCAAGTGCAAGGAAAGGGGAGGGCGAGGAATATTCTGGTTCCTTATCCTTGGACTTGTTTGAGTTATAGTGGGGGGCTTCATCATGTTCTTTCTCACTAGTGATCTCAACGAGCCAGGATGTGGGAGATCTTCCATGGCTGCGGCATCTTCTTTGGCTCTTTCTTGCCTGTCCGTCCTATTGTCCTTGCTCCTTGGTGGGCTCCACAGGTAGAGCTGTCTCCTGCCTTAGTAGTGAGGAGGTTGGAGTGGGGGACAATCACTTAATACTTGGGCAATGTTAATCTCCTGCAAAGTGATCCATCCTGTTACAGAGCCAACATTGCCTTCTGGTAAGTCCACAGGCCTGGCCAAAACCTCTAGGACAAGTGAGCCTGCAGCAGATATGTTCCTGAGAGAAATGTACTTCAAAACACAACTGACAGTATGGAGGATAACAATGGGTTACCACAAAATGGTGGGTCTCCAAACACTTAACACATGCCTTAAGGAGATAGTGTTCCTCAAAGATACTGATGTTGCAGGCACCTTCTTGCAGCCAGATCATATCCTCAGTCAGCCGTTCCCTAATCACCTTGTTCTTTTCGACCATGAAGTGGATGCCACCTGTGACGACATTGTCCAACCTAATAGCATGGATGGACTCTATTATGTTGGGCCTGGAGAGGGTAACTATACTAGTATTGGATTGCTCTGAGTCAGTGTGGAGCTCATCGATAGCTGCACTTCCAGTCTACCCCTGAATCCTCTAAATTGATCCTTTTCCTGTGTCTGCCAGTGGGATACAAGAAAGAAAAATTCTTACTATTTGCAGGTTCCTCTGGAACTCAAACTCATGGAGTGACAGGTGCTTGAGCAGGTCCAGCCTAGCCTTCTTGAGCCAGCTACCTAGTTTCAGTACAGAGTGTGCTACTAAGATCAGGAAAATGCACTTGATCTCGGGTCGGATGTGGCTAGTGTGAATGCAAGGCTCGCTCCTATGAATTTTTTCCTCATTGGAGAGTGTCATTTTAATGCAGTTCTGAATCATCTCCATAGTAATGCCTATGGGTAAGTCAACCAGATTGCGGGTAGTGAAGTGCGTAGTGATATGCCTCCCTCTAGCATCCAGGTTCAGCGATGATGACAGTAGTACTAGCACTGAATTGAGCAGGTCCAGATGCCACATTAGGACTTGATGGAATTCCTGCCTTATTGTGGTTACTTTGACACTAGCGGTGGCAGCAGGGCTATATGGAACAGACCGAATAACAAGAACATTTGATTTGGTAGGGACTAGTATGTGCTTGTCAGTCCCCTTTCCATGAGTCCTGGCCACGGTCGTCAATTCCTTCCTGCCACCATATTTCCTGCTAGCCTTTTTTCTCCTTTTGTCAGTACCACTCAGGCATCTACTATGTCGCCTACCTTCCTTCTTCTCCTTCTTATCTCTACAGTTTTCTTCCCAGTAGATGGTCTTACCTCTACCCCCACATGTTATGCGCAGTACTATCTCCCTATCATGGGATGAGCTACTACTACTAGACTGATGGGAAGTAGCTGCTGACGTTAAGCGTGGGAGAGGTGCTGGTTTATGAGGAGCGGCAGGGGGTTTAGGCGTGTATGCTATCTGTTTTACTATTTCCATAAAGAAGGCTTTAGCAGTAGGAGCTGTTGTAGTAGTTTCTTTTTCCTTTGAGGGAGCAGAGTGTAGTGTTGCCACGGAACAGAGAGTAGGGTTGCTGTGGGATATTGCAGGGGGAGGGAAAAAATGGCGTAAGGATAACATACACTGCGGGGTCTCTATCACGTCCCCTTATCTGCCAACAATATCAGTCAGCACCTTGACTGCTGGTTTCAACTGGTAGATTCCTCCCTAGTATTTCACTCCAGCTATTGGTCTATTATCATCGGTTACAGGGCCCTAGTTCATCCAACCCTGGACATCCTGGACCACATCACTCTCAATTGACCAAGACTCTGTAGACAGGAAGGGTTCTATATTGTAGAAGGAGATGTCCTACAAACTTTCCAACATGGATTCAATTACACTATGTGAGCGAGGTCTAAGGAAGGGGGTATCACTTGCATGTAACATCTTACAGACACCTGCAATGACCGAATTGGCCTGCACTAAAGTGGCATTGGTGGCCTCGGGATGGGTATCGGGTAGCTGAACTTCTAACGTGGCACTGTGAGGGATTTGAAGAGAACCTTCTAACCACCCTCCAAGGGAGGACTCTACAGGGTAATAGAAGGCTGGAGGTAATTAGGCCATTACTGGAGAGTGGACATGTAGACTGTCATACAGACCTGTTACCTCAGAGTTGCATCCATTCTCCAGGTACATGGCAGTATCTTTAGGTATCACCTCAGAGGTGGGAAGGAAATTCTGGATAGCTAGCTGGAATGGAGAAGTGGAGATGGTGTCAATAGTCGATGAGAGCACTACAGGGGAGGGTATGGCCAGTTGCCCATGATGAAAGTCTAGGGGCATGCCAGAGAGAGCAGAGACAATTTGTTTTCTCCTACCCTTATCAACATTAATGGCTCTTAAAAACTGCAGACCAAGCAGGGAGGTGGAGGATTGCTTGGTGGAGGACTCTGACTATGTATAGCGGTGCATCCCAACAGTAGCAGGATTCTAGTCCTCATCCTCCAGATCATCCAGCTGGAACTCCAGGTTCTCGTAAAGTGCCCTTTCACTAAATGATATTCAAGCTAGAAAGGAGAGAGTATCTGAGCCAGTCCTTCAGGTAGGGCATTGGAGGAGGAAACAGAGTACCTTATTGTTGACAGCCACAGGGTGGGAAGGGGTAACAGATGATAAACTAGCTTCGATGGTAGAGATGGTTCGAGCAAACCTTGGTTGGAGTGAGGGAGGAGACAGGGATGATGCTCTAAGTATCCTTAGGGGTGGAGGGTTCTGGGGCCAGAAAGTACTCTGAGCTACAGTCGGAGTTGAATCTAATAGAGAGTTCTATGGTAGAGCTGTTGTCCAAGCTACAAGTGGCTGAACAGCCTTTCACTATTAGGAAACCCCTGACAGAAACCTATACTTCTTTCATCTTTGCAATAGTCCCATCAGCGACTATTTGCAAAACCTATTATTTAAATAGAAGATTTACTACATTCTGATACCCATGATAGTAGTGAATGGGTAGGAAACAAAAGTACTGCCTGGTGGCAACGTAGGACTTTGTAGTTGTACGTATAAGGCCACTGTCAGCCTTGGAAATGGGTGTGAGAGACAAGACCACATGGGTAGTCACAAGTGAGAAGAAAGGGATGGAGTCGAACTAACCAGGAGACGACACCTTCAAAGACAGACAGAAATCTGTGTCACAAGAGGCTGTCGAAGATGCCATCCTCGCTCAAGACCACTCACTGTGATTACCGGGACTGGGCTATGGATATCTCATACTGAAGTAGCTTCGTAACCGGCGTAACCGGTACAGGTACTTGGTTATTGGATTTGTTTTATGTTTTGTTTTAAGTATCGCTTTGATACTTGGTTTGTTTTAAGTATCGTTTGATACTTGGTTTTGTTTTATGTTTTGTTTTAAGTATCGCTTTGATACTTGGTTTGCTTTAAGTATCGTTTGATACTTGGTTTTGTTTTATATTTTGTTTTAAGTATCGCTTTGATACTTAGTTTGTTTTAAGTATCGTTTGATACTTGGTTTTGTTTTATGTTTTGTTTTAAGTATCGCTTTGATACTTAAGGAGTTTTACCAAAGTGTATCGATTGATACCTTTGATTAGTTTCGTTCATGCTAGGCATGAACAGATTTGTGTATTTAAAGACCGCCTGTTTCTACGATAGAAAAGACAGACTTCGACAGACAGTATTTCAATATACTTGGTTGAACGGTTACTTCTTTGTTCCTCAGTACACCCTCGAAGCCTCCTTTAGTTCTCAGCTCTCGCCTCCTCTCTGGAAGAGCAGGCCACCTGCCAACTATCGTATCTTTACCATTAACGTGATTAGCACCTTGCGAACACGTTACATTTTTTTAACCTCAGCAAGTGGTTAAGAACCTGTCCCCAGATTTAGGTCTGATCAACCTATCGATATCCACCTCAGAACGCTAGCGGAGAGAAGCGGCAGAATCACAGCACATTCGGCTTCATCTCAAACCCAAGATAGAGTCTTTGACGACCAGGAGTGGGAAGCAAATCCCACGGCAAGACCTTACAAGGAAGAAACAACCCCGGCACTCTGCTAAAGAGCCGGGCAATCCTGCAAACACGGAAGATACACAACCTCCAGGAGAATTCCCTTCTACTCCAGCGAAGAAGCCTTCCTTTGAACCTCCAAACGACCCCAAATCAAGTAGCGAATCAGATATGGCTAGCACAGGAGGAGGGCCTTCTGGAGGAGGAAAATCTCGGGCAAGGCCTGAAGAAGAGGAGGTACCCGCAGCATTTGAACCCTCTAAGTTTAAACTCCACCTCCCAGCGAAGTTCACAGGTGAAGGGAAAGACCTCAAACCTGAAGCCTTTGAACGATGGGCAACAGAACTCTCACACTTCCTACTCTTACAAGGAAAAGATGTGGAAGACCCTACAACTGGACTTATCATTGGATCATTTTGCGAAGGAAAAGCAACTGACGCATACCACCAATGTTATAAGGATTTCGGCGGGAATATAAGATTAAGAGGATCTACAGTTCTCAATTACCTGAAAGAACGATTCCAATCCTCTATAACCAACGACCTCCTATACAACAAATTCAACCAGCTCCAGCAAGTTAATGGAACGCATGTCAAGCGAATCACTGATGTGGCTATGGACTTAGTGATGTATAAGGACCAGATGGAGAGAGGAAGTATCTCCAAATACATCCTGAAGCGACGATTCTACGACACCATGCACCCTACCCTCCGGCGAGAAGTAGAACCACTCGAGCAAGATGGCGATGATATTGCAGTAATAATTGCAAGAGTAGAACGAAAGGACGCCATTCTCCATGAGACCAAGGCCTACAAAATACAGATATCCTCTAGTAGGAATAGCCAGCCACGACACAAAGCCTCCAGCAACTCTGGAGACGATACCCCACGGGTTTTCAAGAAGAAAACAAAATCCTCCAAAGAATCGAGAAGGGAAAAAGGAGAATGTTTTGAATGTGGAAAAACAGGACACATGGCAAAGAACTGCCCTACGATGAAAGGAAAAGGAAAGGCAATTAAGCAAGAGGCATCGGCCAACAATGTTGAAAGCGATAACGCCCAATCCAGTAAATATGAAGAGATCCATATCGGATATATCGATGTGGAGTGCAACAGTGTTCGACCTCCGGCTATATTCAAAGCACACACCGCTCTGGAAGGTACTATCCTGATCAATGGCAAAAGAGCTTGAGCCCTATTCGACACTGGCGCAATCGGAAGAGATATGATCAGTAATGCCTTTGTCTCTGTCCATGGACTCCCAACCCGAGACCTTAACCAACACATACCAGTCAATATGGCTGTAAAAGGATCACGATCCACAAGCCACAAAACCTGTTTTGTGACTATTCAACTTGGTTCTGCTATACTACTCCCCCAGGAAATGCTGATTGGAAACCGAGCCAAATACGATGCCCTAATAGGTATGCCATTCCTGAACTGCCACAAAGCTATAATCAGGTGTGGGGAATCAACCATCGATTTCCCAGATCAGAAGGTCAGAGTCTCATGCAAGCCAACAAGCGGAGAGTACCGAGCCGCAGTCTGTGAAGCAACTACCCAAAAATTATTGGATGAATACTCTGATGTTTTCCCTGATCAAATACCCGAAGAACTACCGCCTATGAGAGAGGTGAACCACCACATCTGCCTCCGAGACCCCTCTAATCTCAACAACCAACCCACCTACTCTATTCCTGACGCATACAAAAGCCCACTTTGCGATTGGATCAACCAACAACAAAGAAGAGGAGTCATCTACTGGGCAGAAGCCCCAAGTGCCGCTCCTATGTTTGTTCAACCCAATGCTGATGGCAAAAGAATCCCCCCCTTGGTTGATCTCAAGCTACGGAACGAAAACACGGTTATGGACAGCTCCGCTATCCCAAACCAAACCCAGATACTAAATGCAGTTGGACGGGCTAGATTCCGAAGTAAGATTGACCTAAGCGATGCCTACTTCCAAACAAGGTTAGATCCAGAAAGCGAACGCTACAACGGTTTCAAAACACACTTCGCAAGTTTCATTAGCCGAGTTATGCTACAAGGTGATATGAATGTGCCTGCCACCTTTATGCGAATTATGGAAAACCTCCTGAGCGAATACCTCCACCATTTTGTTTGGGTCTACATTGATGATATTCTCATCTTCTCGAACACTGCAACAGAACACGCCTACCATATAGGTTTGGTTTGTACCAAACTTAGGGAAGCTAAATTCTACGCTAGCAGAAACAAATCAATCCTGTTTGCCGAGAAACTCGATATTCTAGGACATGTTATAGATGATGAAGGAATACATGCAGCCCCAGGAAAAATAGCCTGTTTAACGGAATGGTCGACACCCCGGAATCAAAAGGAACTCATGCGATTCCTAGGACTAGTCAACTATATTGCCCGGTTCCTACCACACCATGCCACTGTGACAGCGCCGCTCACAGACCTTACCGGCAATGCAGAATTTGTCTGGATCCACACTCATGACCAAGCCTTTACCAACATCAAGGAATTGATAAAAAATGCCAACGTTATACAACCTATCGACTACAGCAAACCAGAACCAATATGGCTGATTACTGATGCATCGGATGTTGGAGTTGGAGCATGGGTTGGACAAGGAGCCTCCCATGAAACGGCAAGACCGGCCGCTTTACATAGCAGAAAGTTCACTAATTCACAGATGAACTATGGGACAACAGACAAGGAAGCCCTTGCTGTGATTGATGCCCTCGCCGCTTTCAACCACATCCTCATGGGCAATACCTTCACTATTGTTACCGACCACCAACCTCTCACTAATCTTAAAACAGAAAGGATACCTGGAAGAAGAAGAACAAGATGGATAGGCGAAATCAGCAAATACGATGCAAAAATTATCTACACCCCTGGAGGAACGAACTATTTAGCTGATGCTCTCTCCCGCCTATATGAGAATCAAGATCTCGCAAACCCTCCCCTTGATCACGACCATACAAGACAAAGCGAGGACAGCCCTGACGACACCTCCTATGAACAAGAACCATCGATGGCTGCCGCGAGTGCTGCCACTCCCTCCAATCCTTTCTCTTACACCATGTACAGTGCTGCCGGAACAGAACGAGGAAAGGACATTGATGAAGAATGGAAAGACAATTGCACACTCCGCAGCACACCTCCTCACGAACTTGAACAAAGCAAACTCCACTGGTCCCACTGTTATCACGACACCTGCCCTTTTCACCTGACTGAGATCAAGTTCGGTAACAGATACCAGCGACCGTACTATATGCCTGCTGATGATTCCAAAGACACCAGCTTCGACACCGTAGAAGGAGCAGAAGAGATGATCGATGAAGATGAATCGACTCAACCTCCTCATACCCTTAATCCTGTTCCAACACGATACCAAGATCTTGAAGAACTCGAACAAGCAGCAGCCTACGTGGATGCAATATCCTATTTACACCCCCCACAGTCAGCCCCGCCACCCTCTCCTCCCATAATCGATTCACGACCACTATATGGTGGACCCTTACGAGTATATTACAATGAAACCATTGTCTCGGTCATACCCCCTACTATTCCCGAGCATCGGCGTCAACTCTATGAAACCTGTCAGGAAGAGGAAGCCCCTATCGAACCAACAAGAGGATCCCTAATCGAAGATAAACGAGATGTTAGATCGACCACAGAAGAATTAACCTCCTCTTTCCGAAGCCAAATGATAGCAGGATACCGCCATGACCCGATTTACTTCAAAGCCATGGATAGCTCCAGGCATGGAGACCTCGCCCCCTACAACAGATCAAATGGAATGGTCTATACCAGCACCCGTTATGGTGAACACTGCCTATACATACCAAAAGGCCATATGTTCAATGGAATGACTATTAGAGAATATGTTATTACCGAAATTCACAACAAAGGACACCATAGTACAAATCGCAACCTCCAATATGCCTCAGAATATGTTTACTGGCCTGAAATGCGAAAGGACTTCCGTGATTTTGTCAGGCAATGCGAACTCTGTCAGGCAAATAAGGAGCGAACACAACTTCCTGAAGGGAAAGCTCAGACCCTCCAACTACCATGTGAAATATTTGAATCCTATGCCATCGATTTCGCAGGACCATTCAACAAGTCCCCCGGATATGACACCCTCTTGGTAGCTGTGGATCGATTTTCCGGATACACCTGGTTAATACCAATGAAGGTTACCGATTCCTCTAAAGACACCTGGAATAACCTCCAACGATACTTGTTTACCCCCCATGGGTACCCCTTATCTATTGTCAGTGATGCTGATCCCCACTTTACTGCCAGATTCTGGAAGCAAACCTTGACCTCCCTCGGAATAAACCACATTATGGCTGCCCCAGGACACCATGAGACTAATGGCCAGGCAGAACAAAAAATCTGCGAGGTTAAGACTGGAATTAGAAACATGATCAATGAACGACAAACCAACTGGGAACCAGCCCTTGTCGAACTCACTTCATATATCAATGCCGGATTTTCAGATACCTTGGGGATGTTGCCATACAAGGCAGTCTTTGGCCGCCAATACCCTCTCCTTCCTACAACTCTATTCAAGAACTCCTCAGTCCCTGCCTCCGATGACCACTTAAACCGCCATCAAGCAATTCTGAATGACACTTTCCAAGCTGTTAAGGCTGCCCGATTCCGAAGTACCACTACTGCTCAGAGGCGACGACGCAAACATGTCCCTATTCCACCAGGTGATATGCTCATGGTACATGGAAACATGTTCATCACCAATGTTGGACACAGCAAGAAACTGCAACCCCGATGACGAGGACCTTTTAAGGTCTTAGCCTTTGACGAACATACAGAGAACTACACTGTTCAGATGGATGGACACATGTACCACCGTAACACTGCAGTATTCCACACCTCTGCTGTCAAACGATTCCACCCAAATGACGATTCTAAGTTCTCTGGAAGAACCCACTCTCGACCCGAACCTATCATCATTGAGAAGAAAGATGAATGGGAAGTTGAAGAAATCCGAGACCACCGCCTTTGGCATGGAAATGATCAATTCTTAGTCAAATGGAAAGGATATCCAACCAGCGAAAACAGTTGGGAACAACTGGAAGGACTAGAGCACGCTATGGATATGGTGTATGAATGGTGGAAAGACAATATGCCGAATGGATCCCTCCCCCCAACAATCAACTACATCACTATGTGCTGGACACCCACGATGCCAGAAACTGAACGATGACATGCAGAACTTGAAACTAGAGATGGATTTTCGGCACCATGCTTTGAATTGGAATTCGAGAGTAGCGATGAGGAGAATCAAGCTATGGAGCAGGCCCTCGACAACTTTATCTAGTCACCAATCACCATCCGAATACCTTAACGATGTCAAACTATGTCGAGCTCAATGTGAGGCAGCGACAACAGATTGTTGGACTGTTGTTGAACCGCGATGTTATCCAACTTGAAGACTACTTCGAAATCCTCTGGATTGACTACTGTCCTGATTGCGATCATGCTTGGGTTGATGTACAGCACGAATCTGGTATTCGTGACTACTGTGATTTAGATTTCTTCGAGTCTAAGTGTTTCCTTAGAATTTCCTCTTGTCCCTGGTGTGACACTTACGATGAAGAGTTTTTAGCGGAAACTGAAGCCTTTAGTTTCTCTGACTCCGCTTTTGATGATTATTAAGTTTTGTTTGTTTAAACAGTTGTTTTGTTTTGGGGAATGTAACCGGTACGGGTACTTGGTTTTGTTTTATGTTTTGTTTTAAGTATTGCTTTGATACTTAAGGAGTTTTACCAAAGAGTATCAATTGATACCTTTGATTAGTTTCGTTCATGCCAGACATGAACAGATTTGTGTATTTAAAGACCGCCTGTTTCTATAATAGAAAAGGCAGACTTCGACAGACAGTATTTCAATATACTTGGTTGAACGGTTACTTCTTTGTTCCTCAGTACACCCTCGAAGCCTCCTTTAGTTCTCAGCTCTCGCCTCCTCTCTGGAAGAGCAGGTCACCTGCCAACTATCGTATCTTTACCATTAACGTGATTAGCACCTTGCGAACACGTTACAATAAGCTTGAGTGGCTACTTTTTCCAGTATCCGAAATGGTTCCATTTTCTTGAAATCTAATTTCTTGGATGGTCTGGTCATACAGATATTGTGTAGTAGTAATAACACCATGTCTCCTAGTTGTAAATTCAGATCTGGCCTTCAGTATTTATTGTAGTATTCTTGTTACATTTGTTGAGTATGATCCATTTTGTATTGTAATGTGTCATACAATTCTCTCATATCGGATTGATCCTCAATCATAGCACTCGTCTTATGATTTGTGGTCTGATTTTTTGGATGTTCACAGTTATTCGCAAAAAAGGTTGTAGTCCCTACTGTTTCTTGTTTCATGTTGCTATAGGTGAAATTGGTGACTGGCAATAGTTTGTGCTAATGGTTTGGTTGACAATTGACATGTACTTATACGTATTTTTTGCGTATTACATTCACCTGTTTAGTTTGTCGGTCAGTCTGCTGGTGAAATGTCGGGCTCAGCCGCTTCGATATTCCCTTTTCTCTTGTTGATTTCTTCCATAATCAGGATGTGAATAGTATTCCATGATGAGTGATGGTATTCTTTCAAAAGCTGTGTAATCGGAAGATCTCTTGGAAGAATATCCTAATAAAGTCCTTTTGTAACGATCCCTCCTCAGATAGATAGTTCTTAGCAATAGGGAACGATACTTCTCTTCTTCTTCTATTTCTTTCCTTAGTCTTACAATAGCACTAGGCCTCTGCCTATGTTACCGATAGTACAAGACCTTTGTCTTCTATCGAGAACGCCTATCATAAACTTTCTCTAACTTTTCTTTGTGAAGAGCATTTCTTGGCATAACGATAACATTGCAATAAAGATAAAGATCGTAAAGGTGTTGTATATTTGTTAAATTAATAAGTAGGAAATGTGTTTAGAACAAAGTGTGAAGAACCTATCCTCCTCAGCCGCTTTGGCCTCCTTATATAGTATTCTTCCCACCTGTAGTCATGTGACCCAAAGTGGTCACATGTGCGAAACCCAATCATAACAAACTAGTCATGTGATCAAAGTGGTCACAGGGACAAAACCCATGACCTCATAGTAAGGTCATGTGCGAAAACTCATAAACTAATCATAAGGTAATAAACAAGTCATATGACTCAACTGAGTCATATGCATGAAACCTATGACCTTATAATGAGGTCATGTGTAAAACATGAATCATATGTGCAAGGCTTACCCACAAGGCACACTCGCAAATCATACTCGCCAGGCACACGTCTCTTGACTCATACTTACGTCATGTGTGAAACATAACAAATCATAACATAATAAGTCATATGACCCAAATGAGTCATATGCTTAAAACAATAATATACCTATGACTTATAATCATGAGTCATGTGAAAACATTTTCCATGCCAAGCCACATTCGTGACATTAGCTCCTCTCCTCCTAAGCCTGAGTCCCATCGGGCTTTATCCCCAAGTTTCAATAGTTCCCGTCCTGCCGAACGTCTGAGCCTCCGAATCCTATTGAACTTGTCGTCCGCCTCCTGCCATCTTATCCCCACCATTTCTAAGGTGAGGTTCGCTATCTCAATCATGTGCTATTGACTGTCATTTAGCTGTCTTAGCTCTGTGATTGTTTTTTTGTTTCCTGAGATTGTGGCCTTGGCCTGGCCAAGTTGTTTCCAGAGTCCTCTGATTTGCCTGTACTGGCTTCTGGTATCCGGTTCCGTTTCCGTAGATGAACTTTAGACTCTGCCCTCCCTGAGCCTCATCCTCAAGGTCCTAGTCCTCTGCCATATCGTGGTGTCCTTTCCATCCAACTCTTTCTTTATTCCATCCTTCTGTGGGTAGTATCCCATAGTGATTTTCTTCATCCTGTACATCTTGCATGTGTTATTGAAGCACTATTTCCAGTACTTTAGAGCATGGTCCGGGCATGGACCATACTTTTTGTATTCTCTCAGGAACAACCCCAAGCCTTCCTTGTCCCCATAGTATGTGGGACATCCATCATCGTAGCATACCATCCATGACATGGCGTTATGCTGTGCTTGCTTTTCCCTTTTCCTGAGTTCTTCATTGGTCAGCTCCATGAATGAGTATTCGGAGCTGGTTGGTATAGTTTGGTGGGGGCTATTGTCCCAGCCCTGGAGTGGTTTCAATAGCTCGGGAGCCTTTCCCTCACCTTTGTCTTGGTGGAATATAATTGTTACCTGGACCGGGCTTGCCTGGGTATCACTGGTGGAAGGTTTTGGGTATCGCTGGTAGAAGGTTCAGATGGCATCTTGTGTGTGTTAGAAGTTGTGTGTGGAGTACCAAGTTTTATCATGTTCTAGTGAGTAACCGGTCTACTTGGCTCGGTAGTGTAGATTTCCGTAGAAGAAGTGTGAATCGACTATATCATCGAGTTCTTATTCTGGTTCTCCGTTGAGTTCAATCGGAGGAGGTGGAATAATTGTTTAGGAGGAAAACTTATTGTTGTTGTAAAATTCGAGGAGTGAGATGTAGAATGTGTTGTGTATTTGCATTGAGGGGAGAAGGTCGAGTTTATCAGCTTGGTTGCCCACTCTTTCCATTATCATGAATGGCCCGATTTTCTTGTAGTCCAATTTCTTTGATGGTCACGTCGTATGGATATTGCGTGGTCTTTGCTATACCATATCTCCCGGTTGTATGTTTAAATCCGGTCTTCGCTGTTTATCGTATTGTTATTTTTGCCATTGTTGTGCTTGACTCATTTCATATTGTAATGTCTCGTGTAGTTTTCCCATGTGTGTTTTATCTGGTATTATACTGTTAATTGTATGATATGTGGCCCGCCTTTGTCGATGTTGTTTACAATTCACAAAGATGGGTGTCATGCCAATTATCTCTTGTTTACCATTGTTGTAAACGAATTCAGCCATTGATAGCAGTTTGTACTAATCATCTTGTTGGTTATTGATGTAGGCCCATAAATATGGTTTGAGTATTGCGTTTACCCATTGCGTTTGTCCATCCATTTGTGAGTGAAATGCTGTGCTCAGTCTGTTTTGTATTCCTATTTCCCCAGTTATTTATTTCCACAGTCCTGATGTGAATAATGTTCCTCGGTCGGTAATGATATTCTTTGGGAGGCTGTGAAGTCGGAAGACTTTTCGGAAGAATGTTTGTATAAAATCCCTCGTGTCCATATCTTTTCTGACTGGAATGAAATGAATCATTTTGGTCAGACGATCTACCATGACCAGGATACTATCACATTCCTCCGATAACAGTAGGCCAGTGATGAAATCCATAGTAATTGCTTCCTATGGTCATTCGGGAACTTCGTTTGATTTCATTAATCCATATGGTACGTGTTTAGCCATTTTCGTCATTTGGTATATGTCACAATTCTTGACATATCTTTTGACATCTTCACACAGTCCTGGCCAATAGAATGACCTCGTGATGAATTCTGTGGTTTTTGCTGTTCCTCTGTGTCCTGCTGTTCGGATATCATGATGTTGTTGTATGATGTCTGTTCTTATCTTTTCTTCTTCAGGAATCTATTGTTTTCCATCGCACCACATATTTCCATCCTCCCATTGGCATAAACCCAGAGCAATTCCTTTCATCTCCTTTTTTCCTTCTTTCAATGGTTCTCTTATTGCCTGAATTGTTTTGTCTCCTTTGCTTGCCTTTTCAATTTCCTTCTCCTCCATTGATGTGAATTGGATAACCTCTATTGCCTCAAAGTAGGTCTTTGGTAATAGTGCTCGTGTTTTTTGTTTGATTTTTTCGCTTCTTGTTTTGTTTGTAATTTGTTGCTTGCAATCCTTGTGAGAGCGTCTGGCTTTCCGCTCTCTTTGCCTAGTCGGTATTTAATTTTGAAGTTGTATTTGCTGAGGTGTTCCATTCACCTTATCTGGCGGTCATTCAATTTCTTTGTAGTCATGAATGGGACCAGATTCTTGTGATCGGTTAGAACTCGGACCAGGTGGTCGTTGTTCAGAATGTATCTCCTCCATTCCTTTAATGCTGGAACTATTGCCAATAGTTCTTTGTTTGCAATGTTGTAGTTGCATTCTGTGGTGGTAATTGTCTTAGATCGGGAAGGCACTGGCATCCATTTTCCGTCTTTGCATTGTTGTGATAGTATGCCTGAACATACCTACTTCGAGGCATCCATTTCAATCATTGTCATTCAGTTTGAGTCAAAGTGTATCAGTATTGGTGCTGATGTCAGATGTGTCCAGATGACATCGTATGCCTTTTGTTCTGTTTCTCCCCATTCCCATTTCTTGTCTTTCTTGGTCAGGTTATAGAGTGGTTTTACAAGCCTGCAAAACTCTTTTATGAATCTTCGATAAAAGTTGCAGAATCCCATAAAGCATTGAACATCTATTTTGTTGTTTGGTTTAGCCCAATCCCATATTGCTATTGTTTTGACTGGGTGGACCTTGACCCTGCTTTGATTGATAATAAATCAGAGGTATGCAGTTTCTTCTTTATGGAATTCATATTTTGTTGGTTTGATCTTCATTCCTGATCCTTGTATTGAGGCCATGATATCGCTGACATTCTTCTGATATTGTTACATGTTTTCCAAGTAGATGAGTACATCATCTAAGTATACGATACAACATATGTTGAGGTACTTGTTAAGTACCTTGTTGATCCATCTTTAGAATGAAGCTGGTGCATTGGTAAGCCCAAAAGGCATAACCAAGTATTTGAACATTCCGTATTTTGAGGCGAATGTTGTCTTCTATTTGTCTCCTGCTTTGATGCGTATATTGTGGTATCCATCCTTGATGTCGAGCTTGGTGAAGTATTTTGCTGACCGTAGTCTATCCAGTGCTTCTTCAATTAAAGGTAGTAGATATCGATCGTTTTTGGTAACAGAATTGAGGGTTCTGTAGGTCTACACCGAGTCTCATCTTTTCATCTTTCTTTTTAACGAATAGTATTGGAGATCCTCCTGATGTGAAGGAGTCTCTGATCCATCCTCGCTTTAGGCTTTGCTCGATATACTTTCTAAGTTCTTTGAGCTCCGCTTCTCCTGGTGGGTATAACTTCTTATAGGAAATCTCTTTTAGTTTTCCCATTTTCTTGTCTTTGTCCAGCTGAATCTCATGGTCGATTTCTTGTCTTCAGGGTGGTAGTCCCATAGCTTCCTCTTCTTGGAATAGATTCCTAAATTGATGATATTCTTTTGGGAGCAATTCTTTCCAACCTTTTTTGCTTTGGTATTTCTTGTCTTGGACTGCTAGTTCTGTACTGATATTGATCTTCGCTAGAACTACTTTTTCGCCTTCATATGTCCATTTGAGAATCCCTGTTGTATCTCCTCTTCGATAGTACTATCCAAAGGCTTGTGCTGTAATCTCTTTGATCTGGATCCTTTTTGTTGTATCAGGCTGGTTTTGGTCTGTACTTCCAAATTCCTAGTTTCTCCTTGTAGTTTCTTCCAGTTGATCTACTTCATGTAGATCCTGTTTGTTGATTTCTTTGATGATCAACTGTGCAATTCGATCACCTTTCTGGCCTTCATAGTCTTCTTGAGCCAGGTTGGCCAAGACCACTTGGATTCCACCTGTATAGTCGGCGTCGATTACCTCCGCCATTGTCATGAGTCGAAGTTTATCAGCTAGACCACTGCAGAGTACTATCCACCCATAGGTGCCTTCTGGTAGTCCAATGGCTATTCCCATTGCTATCATTACCTGCCTGTTGGCAGGTATCTTGGTTTCTTTGTTGGCATACAGGTCGTATCCTCCTACTCCTTTGGAACTATTAGTAGGCACTTTTGCCCCTTTGTCTAGTTTTTGTATCTGGACTCTCTTATCTCGTCGTATCTCGGTGAACTTTGCAAGTACAGTTTCTTCTGCTGCTTCTCGTATCGGTGTCGAGTAGACCACCGGTGAACTGTTGAGACATCATGTCGCATACAGTTCACTGGTGAAGGTCATCTTATTCTCATTCCAATCGATCGTCGGGTTATGTTTTCATAACCATGGCATCCCTAGGACTATCTCATGGTTCTTGAGATCTGCTATCTGAAAAGTTGCCATTTCCCTATGGCTGTCAATGTCCATAGGTGCTGTTGCCATATGGGTTATAGGACCCATAGCGCTTGGTTTTCCATCTGCTCGGTAGACTTGTCTCGCTTTGTGCACTTTTTTCATGTGGAGTCTGTATTGGTCGTAAATTTCTTTATTGATGAAATCTTCGGTCACTCCCAAGTCGAGCATTGCATATATTATTGTTTCTTCGTGCTTTTCGTTGTATATCTTCACCTTGATTAATACATGATCTCAGTCTCCTTCTCCTTATTGCATGTGTAGTGCCATGTAGTAGTTTACTAACTTGCTGGGTTTTCCAGGTCCACAAGTCAGGTCTCCCAGAATACCATTTACTGGGGACCCTTGTCTTTTTCTGCTGATACATCCTCAGTTATCATCTCGCCAATGTTGGTTTTCTTTTGGAATTGGAAACGGTTGTTTCCCGCTACCTTAGTTCCTTGGTATCCATTGTCTGGTCGGCTTTGGCATTCCCTTATCCGATGTCCTGCCTTCCCGCATCTCAGGCAGAGTTTTCCATCCATCCTCCTAGCGTATTCTTCCTTGAATAGGTTCAAGGCAAGTCCTGATCATATTTTGTCCAACTCCATTGGTTCAACTTGTGGTAACATTCGGCTCTCACTTCATGTTGATTGTGGTCTCAAGATTCCATCCACATATCATGATGCTTGGTCCACCCTGTGTGCTACAGTGTTTTCAGAGTTGTTTCTAACCATGTTTAGTTTGCTTTCCTTATCAATCGCCCATCTTGCGAATTGTTCTGCTGTTGTATAGCGCGAGTCGGAGATTCCCCATACTTCTCAGAGTCTCTTACTACAGGTCCTTAGAATGATGAGGTAGAGGGTAGCATCATCAGACTCTGCCTCATATTCCAATAGTCGGCATTCGATCCAATATGCCGAAAAGGTCTGTTTTCCTTGTTGGAGTTTCTCCAGCTTCTGTCTTGCTGTCTTCTTAACATTCGAATCTCCAAATTGTTCAAAGAGTGTTGCCTTGAATTCCTCGTACGTGACCCATTTTCTCTGCTTCCTGCCATCTTGGAAGGGCATGATCCATTGTCCTGCGAGTCCTCTGAGTAGAGATTCTATATAGGGAATCTTGATCTCATCGTGGTGTTCTCCATATCCCTTGACAGCAAAATACCCTTCGCATTGTGCCAGGAATAGTCGTAGCTTATCTTCAGCTCCTTCATATATGTCGGGTTCTTGTGCTTTCTGTCATTAGATATTTCCTTCTACTGTATTTTGTGTTGCTGCCAGAAATGCCTGAAACTGATTCTCAGTCATTTCAAGTATTCTCGTGCCTGGTTCCGGAGCTGCTAGGGCTAGTGGTACAGGTACTGCTGATCCCGACATTCTCTCGGGTTATAGGGTTTCTTTAGGAGAGCAATCGACTAGTGATCCCTTCTCTGGGGTTATTGGGCTTGCTACCCTTGAGGGCTCGGCTGAAACGTGATCTAGGGCGTCGCCAAATCCTCCTAAGTTAAGGTTTTCATCGTCGATGTCGATATCTCCTTCCCTATCTGGGTTGAAGGATACCGTCTTGTATCATTTGGTGTCACAGTAACTGGTATGGGTACTCAGTTATTGGTTTTGTTTTATGTATTGTTTTAAGTATCGCTTTGATACTTGGTTTGTTTTAAGTATCGTTTGATACTTGATTTTGTTTTATGTTTTGTTTTAAGTATCGCTTTGAAACTTAGTTTGTTTTAAGCATCGTTTGATACTTGATTTTGTTTTATGTTTTGTTTTAAGTATCGCTTTGAGGCTTGGTTTTGTTTTATGTTTTGTTTTAAGTATCGCTTTGATACTTGATTTGTTTTAAGTATCGTTTGATACTTAGTTTTGTTTTATGTTTTGTTTTAAGTATCGCTTTGATACTTGGTTTGTTTTAAGTATCGTTTGATACATGCTTTTGTTTTATGTTTTGTTATAAGTATCGCTTTGATACTTAAGTAGTTTTACCAAAGTGTATCGATTGATACCTTTGATTAGTTTTGTTCATGCTAGACATGAACAGATTTGTGTATTTAAAGACCGCCTGTTTCTACGATAGAAAAGACAGACTTCGACAGACAGTATTTCAATATACTTGGTTGAATAGTTACTTCTTTGTTCCTCAGTACACCTCCGAAGCCTCCTGTAGTTCTCAACTCTCACCTCCTCTCTGGAAGAGCAGGCCACCTGTCAACTATCGTATCTTTTATCGATAATGTGATTAGCACCTTGTGAACACGTTACATTTTTTTAACCTCAGCAAGTGGTTAAGAACCTGTCCCTGGATTTAGGCCTAATCAACCTATCGATATCTACCTCAGAATGCTAGTGGAGAGAAGTGGCAGAATCACCGCACACTCAGCTTCGTCTCAAATCCAAGATAGAGTCTTAGACGACCAGGAGTGGGAAGCAAATCCCATGACAAGACCTGATAAGAAAGAAACAATCACGGCGCTCTGCTAAGGAGCTGGGAGAACCTGCAAACACGGAAGATACACTACCTCCTGGAGAATTCCCATCTACCCAGCAAAAAAGCCTTCCTTCGAGCCTCTAATCGACCCCGAATCTAGTAGCGAATCAGACATGGCTAGTACAGGAGGAGGACCCTCTGGAGGAGGAAAATCTCAGGCTAGGTCTGAAGAAGAGGAGGTACTGGCAGTATTTGAATTTTCTAAATTTAAACTCCACCTCCCAGCGAAGTTTACAGGAGAAGAAAAAGACCTCAAACCTGAAGCCTTTGACCGATAGGCGACGGAACTCACACACTATCTTCTCCTGCAAGGGAAAGATGTGGAAGACCCTACAACCGGGCTATACATTGGATCATTCTGCGAAGGTAAGGCAACTGACGCATACTACCAATGCTATAAGGAGTACGGCGGAAATGTGAGATTAAGAGGATCTACAGTTCTTGATTACCTGACAGGCAGATTCCAATCCTCTATCACCAATGACCTCCTATACAACAAATTCAACCACCTCTAGCAGGTTAATGGAATGCATGTCAAGAGGATTAAAGATGTAGCTACGGATCTATTGATGTACAAGGACTGAATGAAGAAAGGAAGCATTTCCAACTACATCTTTAAGCGACGATTCTATGATACTATGCACCCTACGCTCTGATGAGAGGTAGAACTGCTCCAGGAAGACGATAATGCTATGGCATAATAATTGCAAGAGCAGAATGAAAGGACGCTATTCTCCATGAGACCAAGGCATACAAGACACAGACATCCTCTAGCAGGAATAGCCAACCGCGACACAAACCCTCCAGCAACTCTGAAGACGATACCTCATGGGTTTTCAAGAAGAAAACCAAATCCTTCAAAGAATCGAGATGGCAGAAAGAAGAATGTTTTGAATGTGGAAAAACAGGACACATGGCAAAGAATTGCCCTATGAAGAAAGGGAAAGGAAAGGCGATTAAACAAGAAGCATCGGCCAATAATATTGAGAATGATAGTGATCATGCCCAATCCAGTGAATATGAGGAAATCCATATCGGATATATCGATGTGGAGTGCAACAGTGTCCGACCTCCGGCTACATTTAAAGCATATACCGCTCTGGAAGGTACTATTTTGATTAATGGCAAGAAGGCTCGAGTCCTATTCGACATAGGTGTGATCGGAAGAGACATGATCAGCAATGCCTTTATCTCTGTCCATGGACTCCCAACTTGAGACCTTAACCAATGCATACCAGTCAATATAGCAGTAAAGGGATTACTATTCACAAGCCATAACACCTACATTGCAACTATTTGACTTGGTTCGGACATCCTACCCCTCCAGGAAATGCTAGTCGGAAACTTAGCCAGATATGATACCTTAATAGGAATGCCATTCCAGAATCGCCACGAAGCTGTAATCAGGTGTAGGAAATCGACCATCGATTTTCCAGATCAGAAGGTCAGAATTTCCTGCAAGCCAACAAGCGGAGAATACCGAGCCACAGTTTGTGAAGAAATGGCCTAATACCTATTGGATGAACACTCTGATGTTTTCCCTGATCAGATTTCCAAAGAACTACCACCTATGAGAGAAGTGAACCACCACATCTGCCTCCGAGACCTCACTAATCTTAAGAACCAACCCACCTACTCTATCTCTGAGGCATACAAAAGCCCACTATGTGACTGGATCAACCAACAACAAAGAAGAGGAGTCATCTACCGAGCAGAAGCCCCAGGTGCTGCTTCTATATTTGTTCAACCCAAAGCAGAGGGCAAAAGAATCCGCAACTTGGTTGACCTCAAACAACGGAATGATAACACGGTTATGGACAGCTCCGCTATTCTAAACCAAACCCAGATCCTGAATGCAGTGGGACGGGCTAGATTCCAAAGCAAGATTGACCTAAGGGATGCCTACTTCCTGACAAGGGTTGTGTTAGGAATACCAGAATCCGATACCTAGGAACAACCCTAAGTAGGGTAACCCCACTTGGAATTGGAATCTCTGGTCTCCAACACCCCCCTCCGGCTCCCTTACGGGGCCCGCGCGTCATCATATATATCAATCTCAGTTGTGTCCGGTGACTATATTACCACAGAGTTGAAGGTGTCAGAATAACACCGTATCTGTCACCGCCGTCCGTCCAACCGGATCCCGTTCGCCGGACATAAGGGAGGGGACCTTTGGCTAGGTCTGGGAAGTGGAACGGAGTAATTCCGTCAACTACTCAGAGAGTTACTTGGCTCTAAAGACATGATACCTGTGGCATGGGCGGTAAGTAACAGGACGATTTCGCACAAAGAGATGTTACCCAATGGTAAAGGATTTCTACAAGAGACCAATACATTTACATCTACCAGAAGAGTCTGGAACTCCAAAAGGACACTATCAAAGAAGCCAACGAACTTCACAGAGTGTTGCAACTGGGTTTCGGAACATGTGGTAGTCATGGGGTGATTCCCAATACTACGATAGTTACTGAAACCTACTACCTACAGAGCAACCAAGGGTTGCCGACAGAGGGATTAATTACCAATCTGGTAGAATAGCTTCTTGTGAGTTAATAGGAAATCATCCCGAGAAAATCTATCAGTTGGGTATGGAGTTGCAAAGGGTCGGAGTCAAGCGACCTACGATGGTTGTAATAACGACCACCTTTGCAGATATAGCCGTGGATAAAACTGATCATTTTATCAATGTCAAAGACAATTGGAGCCAACTGCGTTCAACTTGAGAACTAGGCCATAAGTCTAAAGACTCTGCTAATCGGTATATTACTATTAGAGACAGTACGGTTCCTAAGGAGAAATATCATAATTACCGAACAGGGTGTGATGGTTTTCAGGGTCCACAGGTGTTCGCAGCTGGGAAGAAAACTCGACGTTGCGAATTACGATTAAAGAAGCACATAGTTGTATGATAGATAGATGTAGTCCGTAAATACTCAGACGCGGAATATAAATATCGAAGTGCCTCCCAAGCTTTAGACATTATTAAGCAACGGAGAAGAGACCTTAACAATATAATATTGTTCATACGATTCTACCCTACTTTACCTACTTTACTTCGCTCCTAGTAGTTACAAACGAAACGAGCCAAGTCAGAGCCTTCCTAGACAATCTCCGCCTACAAAAACGAATCTCGATTGGCCTAGACAATCTTGAAGTCTATCAAGTTGTCTCCGCCTAACAGTATATTGTTAGATCTCCTTGTTACCAAGGCTCTCTAATCGGTTACCACTTGCATGGGTTCGATGCGCACTTTCGGTGAAGTCATAGATACTACGGTCGGCCTAGATACGCTTGAAGAACTATCCAGAACCATTTCAATTTGCGAACCACGGACTAAGATTCACATGCCATCTATCGGTCAGGTATTTTCTAGTCAGTTTGAGCTTTCAGAAATACCATTTTTGTTACAAGAAGCTTCTTCATGGTATACTGACCACAACCTAGTTCCTATGGAGGAACAAATTCAAAAAATATACGAAACTTGGTACGGACCAGAATGCACTTGGAAACCCTTCCTTGACTGGGATACCAGCGAGGAAAGTTCTCTTAGCAGCAGGTTCTCTGCTACTATACCTCTAGCATGGAGACTCGGAACTTATCCAAACTCCCATTAAGATCTACCTCCTCCTACCGCACAACGTGGCTAGGACACCAAGTATCCCGCCGCATATTCTACTTAAACGGAAACCTCCCAGAACGTGGGCTTCATAGCCCGCTTACGAGAAAAAGAAGCTCGCGAGCGAGCAAGAGAGATGGCTCAACCTCCTGAACAGATTCTGCCAGGTGAACCAATGGATACCTCGGGAGATGATCACTCTACAAGTTTCAGTCATTCTTCCTCCCTCTCTCCTGCTATTCGGAAACCTATTGGAGAACAAGATGGCAGGGCTCACAGTGTCCCTCCATCCTCAAGAGCCCCTTCTCCCACTTCACCATCACCCACACCACGTCCAAATACCCATGCAGCAGATCTCGCAAGACTTGCCGCTAGGGTAGGAATTGTCATAGGTCAAATCCGACAAGACATATCAACTAGTATTGATACTGCCAATATTGCCTTTGACACCCTATTAGCAGATTCTCAAGCCAACGTACAAGAACTGATAGTAGTTCAGCAATGATTGTGGGAAGGACAAGACATATGTGATAATGACATTGCTATTATGTTATCTCAGGGTACAATGGTAGAAGCGAATGTCTGAGAGATCCAAGAAAGGATCAATAGGGAGATTGCCGCCAAACTGGCAGCACAAGATGGATGACAAGAGCATCACGAAGGGGTAACCACCCAACTGCAGCGAGAAGCTCTAGAACGAGACCTCATCCTGGAACGTGCTTTCCCAGAGTTTAGAGTACAACAGACCCAACAAAATACTGCAATGTGAACCTTAATATGCAATTTGGCCGCAAGGCAAGAAAGGGACACAGAATTGTATAGTGACTTTACCCGTACCATCCAGAAGGATCAAGCCCACATATCCGATACCCTATCACTAGTTCCTAACAAGCTTAAGGCACTAGATAGTGGACAACTAAGTGGTCGGCATGCTATGTTGGAATCAGTCTGAGAAGAATGGAAAGACGCGGCAGGATGGAGAGAACCTAAGGAAAGCCCTCCTCGAGAAAAAGGGAAACAGAGAGAAGGAGAACCTCCAACCTTCTTAATACCGGGTGGTGACCTGGACGATGGGAGTGATAATGGAGATGATGATGGAAAGAGAGAGAAACGTGTAGGAGGACCATCTAGATTCAAACGTAGATTAACCCCTGAACAGCTTGCAACAGCTGATGTACTTGCAGAAGTATTGGCTGAAACAGTTAAACGACTAGCAGACCTGCCTCCATTTTTGGAAGCAAAACCCAGTCAATGCGTTTACTATGGGTTAACTCAATGTGTAGACTACTTCGAACGAAACCTAAGAATCTGAGATGATGATCGAGAACGGATCATTTACACCTTGGGAAGGACAATGGGGGATCAGGTTAGTCCAATAGCTGTATGGTATCGATGTGCAATGGATGGTCTCTGAGGAGAAGAACAAGACCCGGAACTATCTTCCTGGACTCGCTTTGAGCACGAATTTACTAGTCGGTATGCCTCTCTCGAAGAAGGACGAAGGGCCATATGGGATATGGAATCGGTAGAGTACAAAAATGATATTCAGACCTTCATGGGGAAAATGCATAATCTGAATCTCCACGCTCAACTAACAGGACCAGCTTGGCGAATAACATGTGATAGGAAATTGCGCTCCAAGATTAGATGTCGACTCGCCTAAAACAAGTATGATACTGATACCGAATGGGAAAAGGCAGTCCGGGAAGCACGAAGGGATGAGGAGGAACAACAGGAATGGGACCACCTGGACCGGGACAAATCAAAACCCGTAAGGATGTCTTCAGACAAGAAACCTGCAGAGAAAATTCAACCAAAGGAAAAAAGGGAGAAACACTTTATAAAGGGAGGTGGTCCCTTCAAGAAAAGGAATCGGGGACCAGAACCAAATAAATCGGTAAAGAAATCTACTGGAACTACGAAGTTAACACACACAAACTTCAAAGCTACTCATGAAGGAATCCACCAGTCAACTATCGATAAAAGAAAGAGGGATGGCAATTGTACTCGTTGTGATAAGAAAAACCACTACTACAAAACCTGCTGGGGACAAATTCAGGGGTCTAGAACAAGGGCAGATGACCGCCCATTCAAGACACTAAGGCCTAGAAGGGTGGTAACAGTTAACTGTCCCAGAAAGATTTCTGCCACCCAAGTTCCAAGAGGAAATAAACTCTGGGAACTAGGTGATGACGAAGAGATGACTTAGGTCATCTCATTGGTACCGACAACTACGGTGTTCGGGTAGTCTAGAAGAGACATACTCTGTAGGAGTCGAAATCAATGGCAAATTAAGGGGACGTCGAAGAGAAGAAAACGACCTTGCAATCATGACCTGAGTGGGAGTACACGCATCCTTCATGCTGCAATGATAAGGAGATTAATAAAGAGTAATGTACACATTGACGGCGCCTCTATGCTTCCCAACGGAGTGATACAAGCTCGGCCCAATGAACTAACACATGATCCTTAGGGTAGTCTGGCACGTGATCTGGATACTGAAAGGTCTCAGATAAGGACCAAAACCTGGACAGGAAACAGACAGCACCAAGGGTTCTGGAGGGAGCGACAGTAGGGCTAAGATGAAGAATCTAGAGGATAAGTGAAGCACATCTTCGATCTACAGGAGAAATAGGTACAAGAGCTCTAGACCTTACCTTTAGTTACTGCTTCTTAGGTGCCGTGCTGGTACCGAACGGAACTCGATAAAGTGAGGACACTGTCCACGGTTAAGCTAGGGTGGAGAATAAGCCCGGGAAGATTATCAAAGAGACATCCAACCAGCCCTACGCACCCGGCTTTTGTTTCCATGATATCTGGACGATGACAGAGACCCCCTTGATTGGTTCTACAGGAAGTATAAGTGGAAGGTATGGGAACCCCTCGGTAGGGGGTAAAGACCGCCAGTAGTGGGCTGCCCAATATACCAAGTGGAAACAAGTTGGTCTGAGGAGACCTAATTGGTCGAAACTGCATGGGCGCGGTAACAAACATCCCAGTTATCAAACCTCGAACATGTCAAAATGACAAAACAATGATTTGACGCATTACCCAACAAAGCGTACTTTCAGCGTACCAAAGCCTACAAGATATGACTGTCATGAGGGACATGCTTGCATTCACGTTATAAATCCGAATCGTTAGCGCTACAAAATACGAGTGCTATTAGATTCAGGATCCAATGTGTTCCTAATCAACAAAGAACTCGTAAAAGAATTAAAAGTCCCATTCACAGAGAGACTGAATCCCGTCAATATTCAAGGCTTCGATAGAGTATCAACTGCATCGGGAGGAAAGTTTTACACACACCCTATTTGGCTTGAAATAGGACGAAACAAACACATGTCTGAAGTTGGGTGCAAAATCGCAGCAGCAGGCGATTGTGGGATGATAATCCCTTTCGGGTAGTGGCATTCAGAGCACCCCCTATCCAACGTAGGAGAACCTACAAAATGGGAATTTCAGGACACTAAATGCAAAAGCTGCAGGGAAGAAGAGGATGAAGGAATTGCTGATATGTTCGAATAAGATGAAGCTGTCGCTTGGGATGAAAACACGATCCAAATAGGGAAAATCGGAGTTGCAGAAAATCCTGATGAGATCAACTTCGACTCCGTTCCAAAACAATATTGGAAATTCAAAAAATTATTTCTCCCACAACCGTCCGCAAAGTTAGCCCCTAGGAGAACCTTCGATCATGAAATTAAATTAGTTGAGGGAGCAAAACTCTCTTGGGGACCCATTTATCCTCTGTCCAATAAACAACTTAAGTTGTTACGAGAATACCTCAATGATATGTTACGACAAGGAAAGATCACGAAGAGCCAATCGCCTTTTGGTGCCTCAATTCTCTTTACACCAAAGGCTGATGGAAGACTACGACTAGTTGTAGACTACAGAAACTTGAACAAGATAACTATCTTGAACAAATACCCACTACCATTAATGTTGAAATTACGTGATCGCGTAGCAGGAGCTAGCATCTTTTCCAAAATTGATTTAAAAGACTGCTACAATCTCATCTGAATCAAAGAAGGGGATGAATGGAAAACGGCTTTCCGATCACGCTATGGACGTTATGAGTATAAGGTCATGCCTTTCAGATTAGCCAACACCCCAGCCATATTTCAGGACATGATGAATGAGGTCCTTCAGGAATATCTAGATCAGGGGGTAGTATGTTATTTGAATGACATTCTCATTTATTCCAAAAATGAGAAGGAACATATTGAACTTGTAACAAAAGTGTTACAAGGATTAACAGATTTCCAACTTGCGATATCAATAAAGAAATCTTTCTTCCATGTTAAAAAGGTGGAATTCTTAGGCTACATGATAGCTGTTGACGGGGTATCCAAGAGTACCCGAAAGGTGGATTCAGTATTAAACTGGAAATCACCTACGTCGGTTAAAGAAGTCCAAATATTTCAAGAATTTGCTAATTTCTACCGACGTTTTATAGAAAACTTCTCTAAAATTTGTGCTCCTATTACGGAAACATTGAAAGGCGATCCAAAGAAGTTCCGGTGGGGCCCGGAACAGGAAAGGGCTTTCCAGGAGCTTAAAAGAAGATTTACTTAGGCTCCAAATTTGCACCATTTCTTCCCAGAGAGAGAAACAGTGGTGGAAACAGATGCTAGCGACTTTGCCTTGGACTGTATCCTATCCCAGTTTGTGGAAAAAAGGACTACATCCTGTAGCTTTTCATTCCTGCAAGCTGAATTCTGCAGAGCGAAATTATGAGATCCACGACAAAGAACTATTGGCGATATTGGAAGCTTTCAAAGAATGGCGCCAATGACTCGTTGGAACTGAAAAACCTATAACTGTGTACACCAATCACCAAAACCTCCAATATTTCCTCACCTCGAAGGTCTGGAGCGGACGCCAAATCTGTTGGGCGCAGAAGTTAGTGGATTACAACTTCAGAATGGTTTACCGCCCAGGAACGAGAGGGGGAAAACCTGATGCACTCAGTCGACGGCCAGAGTATCGTTCTGAGGAGGGAGCTGCATATCACGAACAGGCGTTATTGAAACCCAAACATTTCCAAATCAGTTCAGTAACAAGAACTGCAAGAGGGGAAATTCAAATATGCTTAATAGCAGGCAGCAAAACAAATGATACAAGCATCGGTGATACAGGGAAACTCCTAACTGGAATGACTCAGACTCGGTAATTCGAGTAAAACGGTTATACACCAAGGCAAGATTGCCAACTAAGGGCTCAAGAATGGCAGCAGGCCATGATCTCTACGCAATGCAGGAAAATACAGTCCCAGCACGTGCACAGCTAGTTGTTGGAACCGGTATTGTAATTGGTATACCAACTGGAACATATGGAAGGATTGCTTCTAGAAGCGGACTCGCAGTCAAAAGCAGTATCTCCACCGGTGCTGGCGTAATCGACACAGATTATACCGGCGAAGTCAAGGTACTGCTATTTAACCATCGAGATGCAGACTGTCATATCAAGGCCGGTGATCGAATTGCCCAACTAGTGATAGAAAAAATTAATACTGCAGAGATGATGGAAATAGTCAACCCAGAGAATACTGAAACAGGAACATTGGGATTCGGCAGCACAGACATCGCAACAAGGGCTATTACTATCCGAGAACTAGAACCGGTAGTCATCCAACTATATGCGTCAATAAACCAAAATACACATTGGTATAATGCAGCCGAAGTACCCGAACGAGCACTCATGACTAGTGCCATACTGGCCCGGATGGAACTAAAGAAATTCAAACCAGAATTTCTAGAGCAAGTCCTAAAAGCCATCCCAGGGGATAGAGAATGGCTTAAAAGAAGAAATGAGTTAGAAAACTTAAGAGACCATGGCAAACCTTTCCCGAAAGACTGGACCTTATCTGACGAGTTGCTTTACTACAAGCAAAGACAATTCGTACCAAAATATCAAGACCTTTACACAGCAATAGCTGAAGGATGTCAGGACACTAAAATAGCAGGACACTTCAGGCAAGAAAAAACCCTTGAGATAATTATGAGGGATTTCTATTGGAAAGGCCTGGCAGATTGGGTAAACGATTACGTACGGTCATGTGATGATTGTCAACACAACAAATCTCCATGACACGCGAAATATGGTCTACTACAATCACTGTTAGTATCCTACGCAGCATGGGCATCAGTTTTAGTTGACTTTATTACACAGTTACCCGAAAGTCAAGGATGCACCCAAATTATGGTAGTAGTTGACCAATTTACAAAGATGGCTTATTTCGTTGGATTGGAAGGAACTACCACTGCAAAAGATGTGGCAACAGCCTTTACAAAGGAAATATGAAAGCTACATGGCTTACCAACAGAAATCGTCTCCGACATAGATTCAAAGTTTGCAGGAGAATTCTGGGAATCCTTATGCAAAACACTTACTATAAAAAGAACGATGTCTACAGCGTACCATCCACAAACAGATGGACAAACTGAGCGAACCAACAAAGTGCTGGAAGGTTACTTGTGAAGCTTTGTCAACTATGATCAGGATAACTGGTACCAACTGTTACCTCTAGCCGAACATGCTTACAACAACTCGGCAACCAATGCACGCAGGATAACACTCTTCTACACAAACTAAGGATTCCATCTACAAACTGAATGGATGAAGGAATGCGAGGTGCAAAATCCAGGAGCTACACTATATGCAAACTGGATCAAAACAATCCACGAGCAAGCAAGAGAATCGCTCCGACAGACACGAGAAACTATGGCCAAATACTACGATAGGAAGGCAAAAGAGTAACCTGACTTTAAAATTGGCGATAAGGTAATGATAAACGAAAAGAACATTCGTACACGCCGAAAGTCAAAGAAACTCAGTCCTAAATTATATGGACCATTCGCAATCTTGGAGAAATGAGGAAACCGCACCTGCAAACTCAATATCTCTGATCAGTGGAACATACATCCAGTATTCCACGTATCTCTAGTAGAACCCTATAGAGAGTCAGTTCGCGCGAACCAACAACAACCTCCCAGAGAGCAGGAGGATATTGAGGGCGACTTACAAGGAGAAATAGAGAAAATTGTAAGAACCGAGTTATGCTCTTACAGAAAAAGAGTACGCAGTTGCTACCACCAGGTACGTGAACTATGGTACTTTGTCAAATAGCAAGGATGTTCTGAAGATGAGAACACCTGAGAACCTGCCACTGGCATAAATAATTTGAGGGAAATGGTGAATGAATTTCACCGTGATAATCCGGAAATACGAAGGCGGGCAGAGGAAGGACGCTGAGAGAAAGGTTTTCCTACCGTGGCCAAGCAAACACGAAAGGTTTTTTACCCTACTCTCATGGGGTCCGAAAGCAGTTAAGGTTTAAAGTTTTAAAAATGTTAAATTATGTATATTTTTTATGTACCAAAAAGGCATTCAGGACGAAGCCTTAAGAGGAGAGAGCTCATGTTAGGAATACCAGAATCCGATACCTAGAAACCACCCTAAGTAGGGTAACCCCACTTGGAATTGGAATCTCTGGTCTCCAACACCCCCCTCCGGCTCTCTTATGGGGCCTGCGCGTCATCATATATATCAATCTCAGTTGCGTCCTGTGACTATGTTACCACAGAGTTGAAGGTGTCTGAATAACACCGTATACGTCGCCGCTGTCCGTCCAACTGGATCCGGTTCGCAGGATATATGAGAGGGGACCTTCGGCTAGGTCAGGGAAGTGGAACGGAGTATTTCCGTCAACTACTTAGAGAGTTACCTGGCTCCAAGAACATGATACCTTTGGTATGGGCCGTAACTGACAGGACGATTTCGCACAAAGAGATGACACTAAATAGTAAAGGATCTCTACAAGAGACCAATACATTTACATCTACCAGAAGAGTCTAGAACTCTAAAAGGACACTACCAAAGAAGCCAACGAACTTCACAGAGTGTTGCAACTGGGTTTCGGAACACCTCATAGTTATGGGGTGATTCCCAATACTGCGATAGATACTGAAACCTACTACCCAGAGAGCAACCAAGGGTTGCCACCGGAGGGATTAATTATCAATCTGGTAGAATAGCTTCCTGCGAGTTAATAGGAAATCATCCAGAGAAAATCTATCAGTTGGGTATGGAGTTACAAAGGATCGGAGGCAGGCGACCTACGATGGTTGTAATAACGACCACCTGTGCAGATATAGCCATGGATAAAACTGATCATTTTATCAATGGCAAAGACAATTGGAGTCAACTCAGTTCAACTGGAGAACTAGGCCATAAGTCTAAAGACTCTGCTAATCGGTATATTACTATTAGAGACAGTACGTTTCCTAAGAAGAAATATCATAATTACCGAAGAGGGTGTGATGGTTTTCAGAGTCCACAGGTGTTTGCACCTTGGAAGAAAACTCGACGTTGCGAATTACGATTAAAGAAGCACATAGTTGTATGATAGATAGATGTAGTCCGTGAATACTCAAACGTGGAATATAAATATGGAAGTGCCTCCCAAGCTTTAGACATCATCAAGCAATGGAGAAGAGACCTTAACAATATAATATTGTTCATACGATTCTACCCTGCTTTACCTACTTTACTTCGCTCCTGGTAGTCACAAACGAAACGAGCCAAGTCAGAGCCTTCCTAGACAATCTCCATCTACAAAAACAAATCTCGATTGGCCTGGACAATCTTGAAGTCTATCAAGTTGTCTCCGCCTCATAGTTAGATCCAGAAAGCAAATGCTACAACAGTTTTGAAACACCCTTCGTAAGCTTTATTTGCCGAGTTATGTTACAAGGTGATCTGAATGCGCCTGCCCCCTTTATGCGAATTATGGAAAACCTCCTAAGAGAATACCTCCACCATTTTGTATTGGTTTACATTCATAATATTCTCCTCTTCTCGAATACCAAAACAGAACATGCCTACCATATAGGTTTGGTTTGTACCAAACTAAGGGAAGCTAAATTCTACGCTAGCAGAAACAAATTAATTCTATTCGCTGATAAGTGTGATATCCTAGTACATGTGATAGATGACGAAGGGATACATGCAGCCCCTGGAAAAATATCCTGTTTAACAGAATGGACAACACCCCAAAATCAAAAGGAACTCATGCGATTCCTAGGAGTAGTCAACTATTTCTCCCAATTCCTACCATACCATGCCACTGTGACAGTACCGCTCACAGACCTCACCGGCAATGCAGAATTTATCTGGACCCACACTCATGACCAAGCCTTTACCAACATTAAGGAATTGATTAAAAATGTCAAGGTTATACAACCAATTGACTAGAGTAAACCAGAACCGATATGGCTGATTACTGATACATCGGATGTTGGAGTTGGAGCATGGGTTGGACAAGGAGCCTCTCATGAAATGGCAAGACCGGTGGCATTAGACAGCAGGAAGTTTACTAATTCACATATGAATTATGGAACGACAGAGAAGGAAGCCCTTGCTGTGATTGATGCTCTTGCCGCATTCAACCACATACTGATGGGCAATACCTTCACCATTGTCACCCACTACTAGCCGCTTACTAACGTTAAAA
>NW_003299113.1:214448-222559 GCF_000151645.1 Tuber melanosporum | reverse complement strand
AACAACGAACTATTTAGCTGATGCTCTCTCCCGCTTATATGAGAACCAAGAACTCACAGACCCTCCTCTTGTTCATGACCATACAAGACAAAGCAAAGATAGCCCTGACAACACCTCCTATGAACAAGAACCTTCAATGACTACCGCCAGCTCTGCCGCTCCCTCCAATCCTTTCTCTTACACAAGGTACAGAGCTGCCGGAACAGAACGAGGAAAAGACATTGATGACAAGTGGAAAGACAATTGCACCCTCCGCAGCACACCTCCTCATGAACTTGAACAAAGCAGACTCCACTGGTCCCACTGTTACCTCGATACTTGCCTCTTTCACCAGACAGAAATTAAATTCCGCAACAGATACCAGCCACCGTATTATATGTCTACTGACGATTCCAAAAACACCAGCTTCGACACCGCAGAAGGAGTAGAAGAGATAATCGATGAAGATGGATCGACCCAACCTCCCCTTACTTTTAATCCTGTCCTAACACGATACCAAGATCTTGAGGAACTCGATCAAGCAGCAGCCTATGTGGATGCAATATCCTACCTACACCCTCCGCAGTCAGTACCGCCATCCTCTCCTCCCATAATCGATTTACGACTACTGTATGGTGGACCATTACGAGTATACAAAAATGAAACCATTGTTTCTGTCATGCCTTCCACAATCCCTGAGCACCGCCGACAGCTCTACGAAACCTTTGAAGAAGAGGAAGCCCCTATTGAACCGACAAGTGGATCCCTGATTGAGGAAGAATGAGATGTTAGATCAATTACAGAAGAATTAACCTCCTTGTTCTGAAGCCAAATGATAGCAGTATATCGCCATGACCCAATCTACTTCAAAGCTATACATAGCTCCAGACATGGAGACCTAGCCCCCCTTCAACATATCCAATAGAATGGTCTATACCAGCACCCGTTATGGTGAACATTACCTATACATCCCGAAAGGCCATATGTTCAATGGAATGACAATTAGGGAATCTGTTATCACTAAAATCCAAAACAAAGGACACCACAGTGCGGACTGAAACCTCCAATATGCCTCAGAATATGTTTACTGGCCTGAAATGCGAAAGGACTTCCGCAATTTCATCAAACAATCTGAACTCTGTCAGGAATATAAGGAACGAACACAACTACCTGAAGGAAAAGTGCAGACCCTCTAACTACCCTGTGAAATATTTGAATCCTATGTCATTGATTTCGCAGGACCATTCAACAAGGCCATAGGATATGATACTATCTTGGTAGCTGTGGATCGATTTTCCGGATATACATAGCTCATATTAATGAAGGTCTCTGATTCCTCCCAAGACACCTGGAATAACCTCTATTGATACCTATTTAACCCCCATGAATACCCCTTATCTATTGTCAGTGATGGTGATCCCTGTTTTACCGCCAGAATCTGGAAGCAAACCTTAACCTCCCTCGGAATCAACCACATAATGGCTGCCTCTGGACATCATAAGATTAATGGCCAAGCAGAACGAAAAATCCATGAAGTCAAGACCGGAATTAGGAACATGATCAATCAACAACAAACCAACTGGGAATCAGCCCTCATTGAGCTCACTGTATATATCAATGCCGAATTCTCAGACACCTTGGGAATGTCTCCATATAAGGCAATCTTCGGCCGTCAATACCCTCTCTTACCTACAACTCTATTTAAGATCTCCTCAGTCCCTGCCTCCGATGACCACCTAAACAGCCATCAAGCAATCCAGAATCATATCTTCCAAGCTGTTAAAGTTGCCAGATTCTGAAGCACCACTACTGCTCAGAAGCGAGGATGCAAACATGTCCCTATTCCACCATGTGGTATGCTCATGGTACATGGAAACATATTTATTACGAATGTAGGACGCAGCAAGAAATTACAACCCCGATGGCGAGGACCTTTCAAGATCTTATCCTTTGACGTGCATACAGAAAACTGCACTCTTAAGATGGATAGACGCATGTACTGCCGCAACACTGCAGTCTTCTACGCCTCTGCTGGCAAGTGATTCCATCCAAATAAAGACTCCAAGTTCCCTGGAAGAACCCACTCTCGACCTGCACCTATCATCATTGACAGGAAAGATGAATGGGAAGTTGAAGAAATCTGAGACCACCGCCTTTGGTATGGAAATGATCAGTTCCTAGTCAAATTGAAAGGATATCCAACAAGTGAAAACAGCTGGGAACTACTAGATGGACTAGAGCACACAATGGATATGGTGAACAAATGGTGGAAAAACAACATGCCTAATGAATTCCTCCATCCAATAAGCAATTATATCACAATATGCTGGACACCAACGATGCCAGAGACGGAGCGATGGCAAATTGAACTCGAAGCAAGCGATGGGTATTGGGTACTGTACTTTGAGTCGCAATTCAAAAGCAGCGATGACGAAAATCAAGCTATGGAGCAGGCTCTCAACAACATTATCTGATTACCAATAACCATCCAAATACCATAACACTGTCAAAATATGTGGAACTCAACGTGAGGCTGCGACAACAGATTATTGGACTGTTGTTGAACCGCGATATTATTCAACTTGAAGACTATTTTGAGATCCTGTGGATCGACTACTGTCCAGATTGCAACAACACTTGGGTTGATGTCCAGCATGAATTTGGTATTCGTGACTACTGTGATTTACATTTCTTGAAGTCTAAATGTTTTCTCAGGATTTCTTTGTGTGCCTGGTGTGACACTGGGGATGAAGAAGAAATGGCGGCAATTGAAGCCTTTGATTTCGCAGACTCCGCTTTTGATGATTATTAGGTTTTGTTTGTTTAAACAGTTGGTTTGTTTTGGGGAATGTAACTGGTACGGGTACTCAGTTATTGGTTTAGCTTTATGTTTTGTTTTAAGTATCGATTTGATACTTAGTTTGTTTTAAGTATCGTTTGATACTTGGTTTTGTTTTGTGTTTTGTTTTAAGAATCGCTTTGATACTTGGTTTGGTTTTATGTTTTGTTTTAAGTATCGCTTTGATACTTGATTTGTTTTAAGTATTGTTCGATACTTGATTTTGTTTTATGTTTTGTTTTAAGTATCGCTTTGATACTTCAGTAGTTTTACCAAAGTGTATCGATTGATAGCTTTCATTAGTTTCGTTCATGCTAGACATGAACAGATTTTATATTTAAAGACCGCCTGTTTCTATGATAGAAATGGCAGACTTCGACAGAAAGTATTTCAATATACTTGGTTGAATGGTTACTTCTTTGTTCCTCAGTACCCCTCCAAAGCCTCCTTTAGTTCTCAGCTCTCACCTTCTCTCTGGAAGAGCAGGCCACCTGCTAACTATCGTATGTTTTATTGATAACGTGATTAGCACCTTGCAAACATATTACAGTCACACTAGGTGACACTTTGTAATGTAACAATCCCTCCTCGGATAGTTAGTTCATGGTGATGGGGAACGATGCTTCTCTTCTACTTCTGTTTCTTTCCATAGTCGTACAATAGTACTAGGCCTCTGCCTACATTACTGATAGTAGAAGAGCTTTGTCTTATATTGGGAATACCTATCATAAGCTTTATCTAACTCTTTTCTGTGAAGAGCTTTCCTTGGCATAACGATAACATTGCAATAAAGATAATGATCGTAAATGTGTTTTATATTCGTTAAAGTAATAAGTAGGAAAAGTAATTAGAAGAAAGCATGAAGAACCTATCTTCCTCAGCCACATTAGTCTCCTTATATAGTGTTCTTCCCGCCCGTAATCATGTGACCCAAAGTGATCACATGTGCGAAACTAAATCATTACAAACTACCCTTGTGACCAAAGTGGTCACATGCTCAAAACCCATGACCTCATAATAAGGTCATATGTGAAAACTTGTAAACTAATCATAATACAATAAACAAGTCATATGACTCAACTGAGTCATATGTGTGAAACCCACGACCTCATAACGAGGTCATGTACAAAGTATAAATCATATATGCAAGGCATACCCACAAGGCACCCTCGCAAGGGATACTTGCCAGGTGCATATCTCATGACTCATAATTGAGTCATGATTGAAACATAACAAATCATAACATAATAAGTCATATGACCCAAATGAGTCATATTTGTGAAACAATAACATACTTATGACTCATAATCATGAGTCATGTGAAAATATTTTCTGTGCCAAGCCACATTCATAACATATACAGGGTTTCTCCCCTGTTACTGTTGGTTGATTCTTGTCTGCAGGTTTTTTCTTTGAGAATATTTTTATAGGTTTTGACTTATCCCCGTCAGGATTGTCCCGTTCTTGCTATTTCTTTTCATCCTTTCCTGCTTCACAGATTGCCTTTTCCCATTCTCAGTCAGTATCGTATTTGTTTAGAGAAAGTCACCATCTAATCTTGGAGGGCAGCTTTCTATCATATGCCATACTCCAAACTGGTCCTGTTAGTTGAGCCAGGAGATTCAGATTATGTATTTTTCCCATAAATGTCTGAATGTTGTTTTTATATATGACTAATTTATGTCTGGTATGGCTTTACGTCCTTCTTCGAGAGGGGTGTCCCAATCAATCAATTCGTGTTCAAAGCCAGTCCATTAACTCAGTTCCCAGTCTTGTTCCTCTCTATGGAGGCCATCCATTACACACTGATACCATTCTAATATCGGGCTGATCGGATTCCCTCTTGTCCTTCCTAGTGTGTAGATGATATGTGCATAATTATCATCCCAGATCCTGGGATTTTGTTTGAAATAATCTACCCATTGGGTTAACCAATGTTAGATGCATTAACTGGTTTTTGCTTTGAAAAATGTTGGTGGGTCTGCTACTCACTTAACAGTTTGGGTGTAACGATCCCTCTCTCAATAGTTAGTGCTTGGCGATGGGGAACAATACTTCTCTTCTTGTCTGCTTCTTTCTTTGTCTTACGATAGCTCTAGGCCTCTGACTACGTTACCGATAGTACAAGACCCTTGTCTTCTACCGGGAACACCTATCATAAGCTTTCTCTAACTCTTCTTCGTAAAGCGCCTTCCTTGGCGTAACGATAACGTTGCAATAAAGATAAAGATCCTAAAGGTGTTTTATATTCGTTAATGTAATAAGTAGGAAAAGTACTTAGAACAAAGCGTGAAGAACCTATCTTCCTCGGCCACATCGGCCTCCTTATATAGTGTTCTTCCCACCTTTAGTCATGTGACCTAAAGTGGTCACATGTGCGAAACCAAATCATAACAAACTAGTCATATGACCAAAGTAATCACAAGCTCAAAACCTATGACCTCATAGCGAGGTCATGTGCAAAACTTATAAACCAATCATAATACAATAAACAAGTCATATGACTCGACTGAGTCATATGCGCAAAACCCATGACCTGATAATCAGGTCATGTGCAAAACATAAATCATATGCACGAGGCTTACCCGCAAGGTATACTCGCAAGGCATACTCATCAGGCGCATGTCCCATGACTCATACTTGAGCCATGTGCGAAAGCATCACAAATCCCACACATAACAAATCATATATAACTCAAATCGGTCATATGCGCGAAACAATAACATACCTGTGACTCATAACTATGCATAACGTGAAAGCCCTTTCCTCACTAAGCCACATTCGTGACATTGGGCCAATTCTTTTGCAAGCATATTGGCTGTTCCATGTTATTCAGGAGTTAATTCCCGTTTAAATCTAGATAGTCCTCCTCAACACTTTCCTCCATTTCTAATGCCATCTCCATCATCATTCCCATCATCCTGGTCATCACCCAGTATTATAGGAGTTGGAAGTGTTCCTTTACTCTGCTTCTCCTTATTTTGGGTAGGGATTTCCTCGGGTTCCTTCCTTTCTGCACTATCTTCCCATTCTTCTTAGACTGACTCCAACATAGTATGCCGACCTCTTGGTTGTCCACTATCCAGTATTTTTGGTTTGTCAAGCACTAGAAATAAGGTATCAGATATATTAGTGTGATCCCTTCAACTGGTATGGGTGAAGTCACAATAGTGATCTGCCTCTGGTTCTTGTTATGTGGTCAGATTGGAAATCAAGTTTCGTATTGCTTGATTCTGTTGAGTCTGTTGAGCTCTATACCCAGGGAAAGCTTGTTTTAGTGTGAGATCTTGCTCAAAAGCCTCTCGCTGCAGTTGGGTGGTTACACTCCTGTCCTGCTCTTGTCATACATATTATACTACTAATTTAGCAGCTAATTCCCTATTGATCCTTTCTTGGATTTCTCAGAAATTTGCTTCTACCATGGTACACTGATGTAACATAACAGCTATGTCATTATCATGTATGTCTTGTCCTTCCAGCAATCTTTACTGAACTTGTATCAGCTCTCACACTTTGGCTTGGGAGTAGGCTGAGAGAGTTTTGAAGGCAGTATTAGCAGTATCAATACTGGTTGAAATATCCGGCCTTATTTGACCTATGACTATTCCAATCCTAGCAGCAAGTCTTGTGAGGTCCATTGCATGGGTGTTGGGATGTGGTGTGGAGGATCCTAAAATGAGAGAGCGGGCCATTGAGGATGATGAGACAATGAAGATTTTACCTGCTGGTTCTCCAAAGGGTTTCTGGAGAGCCAGAGGAAGAGAAGACGAATGACAGAGAGTTGTAGAGTGGTGATCTCCTAAGGTATCCATGGGATCCCCTAGAGTAATCTGGTTAGGAGGTAATGACATCTCCATTGCTCGTCTATGAGCTTCCTTTTCGCGTACGCAAGTTAGAAAGCCTTCCTTTTTAGAACTTTTCGTTTGAGCATAATATGTGGCAAAATACTTGGTATCCTGGCCGCATTGTGTGGTAGGAAAAGAAAGGTAGATAGGTGAAGAGTCTTGGTAACAAGGAGATCTAACATTATACTGTTAAGAGTAGACAACATGATAAACTTCAGAGTTGTCTAGGTCAATGAAAATTCGTTTGTGTAGATGGAGATTGTCTAGCAAGGCTTGGGCTTGACTTGTTTCGTTTATGACTACTAAGAGTAAAATAAAGTAGGTAAAGCAGAATTGAATGGTAAAGACATTATTATATTATTAAGGTCTCTTCTCCGTTGCTTGATGATGTCTAAAGCTTGGGAGACAGTTCGATATTTATATCCCACATCTGGGTGTTCACTGACTCCATCTATTTATTATACAACTATGTACCTCTCTGATTATAACGCGCAATGTCAGGTATTCTTAAAAGGGGTGAACATCTGGAGACCGTGAAAATCACCACACTCTCTTCGGTAATTATGATATAATTGACTAGAGAACATACTGTTCCCAATAGTAGTAATCTGATTATTAGAGTCTTTAGACTTAGGGCCTAGTTCTCAAGTTAAACTGAGTTGGTCACAATTGTCTCCATCATTGATGAAATGATCAGTTTCATCAGCAGCTTGCATCTGTGAAGGTAGTTGTAATCGTAACTTTTCTAGGTCCCCTGAATTCAAACCTTCATAATGGCTTACCCAACCCATAGACATTTGTTGGAGGACTTCCTACTAATTTGAAGAAAGCTATTCCACCTGATTGACCAATATTCCCATGGTCTACAACCCTTGGTTGCTCTGGGTAACCGGATTTCAATCACTGTTGTAGTATTAGGAGTTATCCCTGGAGATACAACATGTTTCGAAACATAGTTACAACACTCTGTAACATTCATCGCCTTCACTGGTAGTGTCGCATGGAGTTCTCGACTCTTTTGGCTATTGTTGGTTAGATGCAATTATACTGGTCTCCTGTTGAGATCATTTATCATTCGATATTATCTCTTCATGCACAAGCATCCTATTACCTAATGCCTAAGTCAATGGCCTTATATCTTTGAAGCCAATAACCCTCTAGGTAGTTGACGGATCTACTGTGTTCCACTTCTCAGACCTAACCGAAGGTCCCCTCCCATATATCCTGTGAACAGGATCTGGTCAGACCGACTGTGGCAAAGTACAGTGTGCTATTCTGACCCCTTCAATTCTGTGACATTATAGTCACAGGACACAAGTGACATTGATATATATGATGACATGCGAGCCCTATCAGGGGACTACAGGGGGGTGTTGGAGTCTAGGGATTCTGATTAATCGCGGAACTGCCCGAAGCTTACCCAAGTGCCGAACACGTCAGAAAGCGAC
>NW_003299113.1:202659-214073 GCF_000151645.1 Tuber melanosporum | reverse complement strand
TCATTTCCTATCGACGCTTCACCAAATCCGGAAGTTGAACATGGATACGTCTGAAAGGCTAGAGAGGAGGGATGTGACTTTTTAGGATGAGGGAGTATTTTGAGTGACCAGATGTTAGGCGGAGACAATCTGATAGACTTCAGAGTTGTCTAGGCCAATCAAAATTCGTTTCTGTAGACAGATATTGTCTAGGAAGGCTCAGGTTCACTCTTTCTATTTATGACTACTAAGAGTGAAGTAAATTTGGTAAAGTAATATAGAATTCTAAAAACAATATTATATTGTTAAGGTCTCTTCTCTATTACTTGATAATGTTTAAAGCTTGAGAGGTACTTCGATATTTATATTTCACGTCTCAGTATTCACAGACTACATATATTTATCATACGACTATGCACCTTTCTGATTATAACTCGCCGCGTCAGGTATTCTTAAAAGGTGTAAACACCTGGAGACCCTGAAAATCACTACATCCTCTCTGCTAATTATAATATAACTAACTCGAAACCATACTGCTCCCAATAGTAGTTATCTGATCTTTAGAGTCTTTAGACTTGTAGCCTTGTTCTCAAGTTGAACTGATGTGGCTCCAATTGTCTTTGTTATTGTTGAAATGATCAGTTTCATCTGCGGGTTGTATCGGCGAAGGTAGTCGTAATCACAGCCCTGTTTCATTCACCTGACTTCAAACCTCCCTAACTCTTTACCCAACTGATAAATATCTTTTGGAAGGCTTCCTATTGATTCGCAGAAGGTTATTCTACTGGATTGACAATTCTTCCCTCGCTTGACAACCCTTGGTTGCTCTGGATAACTCTGCAAAGTCATATATGCATCCTTCTTAGATCACCAACTTCAAAGCTCAATATCCTCTAGTCCAGCCTAGAGATTCTTATCCAGTAACTTTCCTCATGTAGAGGAGAAGCTCTTCTATAGGATAGAATCATAATCTGTCAGTCGTAGAATTTTGGTTGTTGTGCAGGGAGCTTAGCAGTTGCAAGTGGCATTGGTAGAAAACAACTCAGTACCAGAAATAACTTTGATGACAACTGGAGTTAGATATGTGACCTTCAGTGAAGGGTTATGTGATATTCCAATTGAGCTATGTAACTTAGATTGATACGTATGATGACATGCGGGCCCAGTAAGGGGGCCAGAGGAGGGTGTTGGAAACTAGAGATTCCGATTCCAGGTAAGGTTACCCTACCTAGGGTGACTTCTGGGTATTGGATCTTGGTATACTTAAGATGAGCTCCCTCCTCTTAAGATTTCGCCCTGAATGCCTTTTTTGGTACATGATAAAGTAATAAAAAATTAAAACATTAAATTTCAAACATTAGCTCCTTTAGGACCTGATAAGAGCAGTGTAAAAAATCTTCCGTGTTTGCTTAGCCATGGTAGGAAAACCTTTTCTTCATTGTCTGTCCTCTATCCACCGTGGTATTTCCGGGTTATTGCGGTGGAACTCTTCCACCATTTCCTTTACATTATCCATGCCTGTGGTAGGTTCCCACGTGTTCTCATCCTTGGAATAACCTTACCATTTAACAAAGTACCATAGTTCACATACCTCATGAGAGGAGCCACGTACTTGTTTTTGATAAGAGTGTATCTTGCTCCTCATGACCTTTTTCCATTTCCCAGAATATAAGTCGCCCTCAATATCCTCCGCTTCTCTGAAAGGTTGTTGTCAGTCGGCGGGTGATGACTCCCTGTATGTTTCTAACAGTAATACATGGAACATTGGGTGTATGTTCCATCGATCCAAAATGTTGAGCTTGCAGGCACGATTTCCTGTTTTTTCCAAGATCATGAATGGTCTACATAATTTTGGACTGGGTTTCTTTAACATCTGACATGTACGAATGTTCTTTACGTTTAATATTTCTTTATTACAGATTTTGAAGTCTGGTTGTCATTTCACCTTCCTATAATAGTATTTGGCTATGGCTTCTCGTGTCTGATAGAGTGACTACCTTGCTTGTTTGTGGATTGTCTTCATCCAGTTTGTATAAAATATCGCTCCTGGATATTGCACCTCGCATTCCTTCATCTATTCTGTTTGTGGATGAAACTCATAGTTTGCATAGAAAGGGGTTATTCTATGTGCATTGGTTGCCGAGTTATTGTAGGCATATTTGGTTTGAGGTTGTAATTGGTATCAGACATCTTGGTCATAGTTGATGAAACTTCGCATACAACCTTCAAGTACTTGGTTGGTTCACTCATTTTGTCCGTCCGTCTGTGGGTGGTACGCCATAGAAATACTTCTTTTTATACTTAATGTTTTGTACAAGGATTTCCAAAATTCTTCAGCAAACTTCAAGTCCATATCTGAGACAATTTCTGTTGGTAAGCCATGTAGCTTCCAGATTTTCTTTATAAAGGCTGTAGCCACATTCTTTGTGGTAGCTGTCACTTCTAATCCAACGAAATAGGCCATTTTTGTAAACTGGTTCACTACTACAATAGTTTAGATGTAACCTTGACTTTGGAGTACCTGTGTAATAATATCAACGGAAATTGATGCCCAAGCTGCGTAGGATATTGATAGTGATTGTAGTAAATCATATTTTGTGTGTCGTGGGGATTTGTTGTGTTGACAATCATTACATGACTGTACATAATCCTTTACCCAATCTGCCAGGACTTTCCAATAGAAGTCCCTCATAATTATTTTAAGGGATTTTTCTTGTCCGAAGTTTCCTACTATCTTAGCATTGTGACAACCTTCAGCTATTATTATATAGAGGTCCTGGTTTTTTGGTATAAATAATAGTTGCTTATAGTAAAGCAACTCGTTGCATAACGTCTAGCCTTTTAGGAAAGGTTTGCCATTGTCTCATAGTTTCTCCAACTCATTTTTTCTTTTAAGCCATTCTCTATCTCCAGGTGTGGCCTTTTGGCATTTCTCCAAGAATTCCAGATTGAAATTTTTCAATTCCTTGCAGGCTAGTATAACTCTAGTCATAAGAGTTTGCTAATGTATTTTGGCAGTATTATACCAGTATGTATTCTGATTTATTGATGCATGTAACTAGCTAACTATCAGTTCCAATTCCAACATAGTAATAGTACTTGTTGTGATGTCTGTACTGCCGAATCCCGACATACCTCTTTTGGTATGCTTAAGGTTGTCTATTTCTATCATATAGGTAGTATTAATTTTTTCTACTACCCACGGGGCAATTTGATCGCCAGCTTTGATAAGACAATCCATGTCTCGATGGTTGAATAGTAATACTTTGAGTTCTCCGGTAGAATTTTCGTTGATTACATTGGCACTGGTAGAGATACTGCTTTTCACCACTAATCCACTTCTTGGGGCAATTCTCCCATAGGCTCTGACTAGAAGCCCAAATGTGATACTAGTCCTAACAATTAACTGTCCCTGTGCTGGGATTCTACCTTCATGCATAGCATAAAGATCATGGCCTGCTACCATCCTTAAACCTTTGGTTGATATCCTTGCTCTTGTGTCTAACTGTTTTACTCGAATCATGGCATCGGAGTTGTTCCAACTTGCCATTTCTTGTATATTACCTGTACTTGTCTCCTCTGTAGTGTTGCCAGTTATTAGGCATATTTGAATTTCCCCTTCTACAGTTCTTGTTACTGAACTGAGTTGAAAATATACGGGCTTCAATATCACATGTTCGCCGTGTAGAGCTCCCTCCTCAGAACAGTACTCCGGCCATCGACTGTGTGTATCAGGTTGTGTTAGGCGGAGACAACTTGATAGACTTCAAGATTGTCTAGGCCAATCGAGATTTGTTTTTGTAGATGGAGATTGTCTAGGAAGGCTCTGACTTGGCTCGTTTCGTTTATGAGTACTAGGAGCGAAGTAAAGTAGGTAATGTAGGGTAGAATCTTATGAATAATATTATATTGTTAAGGTCACTTCTCCGTTGCTTGATGATGTCTAAAGCTTGGGAGGCATTTCGATATTTATATTCCGCATCTGAGTGTTCACAGACTACATCTATCTATCATACAACTATGTGCTTCTTTAATCGTAATTCACAACGTCGAGTTTTCTTCCAAGGTGCAAACACCTATGGACCCTGAAAACCATCACACCCTCTTTGGTAATTATGATATTTCTTCTTAGGAAACGTACTGTCTCTAATAGTAATATACCGATTAGCAGAGTCTTGAGACTTATGGCCTAGTTCTCCAGTTGAACTGAGTTGACTCCAATTGTCTTTGCCATTGATAAAATGATCAGTTTTATCCACGGCTATATCTGCAAAGGTGGTCGTTATTACAACCATGGTAGGTCGCCTGACTCCGATCCTTTGTAACTCCATATCCAACCAATAGATTTTCTCTGGATGATTTCCTATTAACTCGCAGGAAGCTATTCTACCAGATTCATAATTAATCCCTCAGTCGGCAACCCATGGTTGCTCTCTGGGTAGTAGCTTTCAGTAACTATCGCAGTATTGGGAATCACCCCATGACTACGACGTGTTCCGAAACCCAGTTGCAACACTCCGTGAAGTTCGTTGGCTTCTTTGGTAGTGTCCTTTTGGAGTTCTAGACTCTTCTGGTAGATGTAAATGTATTGGTCTCTTGTAGAGATCCTTTACCATTTGGTATCATCTCTTTGGGCGAAATCGTCCTGTGACCTACGGCCCATGCCAAAGGTATCATGTTTTTGGAGCCAAGTAACTCTCTAAGTAGTTGACGGAAATACTCCGTTCCACTTCCCTGACCTAGCCGAAGGTCCCCTCTCATATATCCTGCGGACGGGATCCGGTTGGACGGACGGCGGCGACGTATACGGTGTGATTCTGACACCTTCAACTCTGTGGTAATATAGTCACAGGACCCAACTGAGATTGATATATATGATGACGCGCAGGCCCTGTAAGGAAGCCGGAGGGGGGTGTTGGAGACCAGAGATTCCAATTCCAAGTGGGTTTACCCTACTTAGGGTGGGTCCTAGGTATCAGATTCCGGTATTCCTAACATGAGCTCCATCCTCTTAAGGCTTCGCCCCGAATGCCTTTTTGGTACATAAAAAATAAACATAATTTAACATTTTTAAAACTTTAAACCTTAACTCGTTTCAGACCTGATGAGAGTAGGATAAAAAACCTTTCCTGTTTGCTTGGCCACGGTAGGAAAACCTTTCTCTCAGTGTCCTTCCTCTGCCCACCTTGGCATTTCCGGATTATCACGGTGAAATTCATTCACCATTTCCCTCATATTATTTATGCCAGTGGCTGGTTCCCAGGTGTTCTCATCTTCAGAACATCCTTGCTATTGGACAAAGTACCATAGTTCACGTACCTCATGGTAGCGACCGCATACTCTTTTTCTGTAAGAGCGTAACTCGCTTCTTACAATTTTCTCTATTTCCCATTGTAAGTCGCCCTGAATATCCACGTTCTCTCAGGGAGGTTGTTGTTGGTTCGTGCGAACCGACTCTCGATAGGGTTCTAATAGAGATATGTGGAATACTAGATATATGTTCCAGTGATCCGAGATATTGAGTTTGAAGGTACAGTTTCCTCGTTTCTCCAAGATTACGATTGGTCCATATAATTTAGGACTGAGTTTCTTTGACTTTCGGCGTGTATGAATGTTCTTTTCGTTTATCATTACCTTATCGCCAATTTTAAAGTCAGGTTACTCTGTTGCCTTCCTATCGTAGTATTTGGCCATAGTTTCTCTGGTCTGTTGGAGCGATTCTCTTGCTTGCTCGTGGATTGTTTTGATCCAGTTTGCATATAGTGTAGCTCCTGGATTTTGCACCTCGCATTCCTTCATCCATTCAGTTTGTAGATGGAATCCTTAGTTTGTGTAGAAGAGTGTCATCCTGTGTACATTGGTTGCCGAGTTGTTGTAAGCATGTTCGGCTAGAGGTAACAGTTGGTACCAGTCATCCTGATCATCGTTGACCAAGCTTCGCAGGTAACCTTCCAGCACTTTGTTGGTTCACTGAGTTTGTCCATCCATTTGAGGATGGCATGCTGTAGACATCCTCCTTTTTATATTAAGTGTTTTGCATAAGAATTCCCAGAATTCTCCTGCAAACTTTGAATCTATATCTGAGACAATTTCTGTTGGTAAGCCATGTAACTTTCATATTTCCTTTGTAAAGGCTGTTGCCACATCTTTTGCGGTGGTAGTTCCTTCCAATCCAACGAAATGAGCCATCTTTGTAAATTGGTCAACTACTACCATAATTTGGGTGCATCCTTGACTTTCGGGTAACTGTGTAATAAAGTCAACTGAAACTGATGCCCATGCTGCATAGGGTACTAACAGTGGTTGTAGTAGACCATATTTCGCATGTCAAGGAGATTTGTGGTGTTGACAATCATCACATGACCGTACGTAATCGTTTACCCAATCTGCCAGGCCTTTCCAATAGAAATCCCTCATAATTATCTCAAGGGTTTTTTCATGCCCGAAGTGTCCTGCTATTTTAGCGTCGTGACATCCTTCAGCTATTGCTGTGTAAAGGTCTTGATATTTTGGTACGAATAGTCTTTGCTTGTAGTAAAGCAACTCGTCAGATAAGGTACAGTCTTTCGAGAAAGGTTTGCCATGGTCTCGTAAGTTTTCTAACTGATTTTATTCTTTTAAGCCATTCTCTATCCCCTGGGATGGCTTTTAGGACTTGCTCTAGAAATTCTGGTTTGAATTTCTTTAGTTCCTTCCGGGCTAGTATGGCGCTAGTCATGAGTATTCGTTCGGGTACTTCGGCTGCATTATACCAATGTGTATTTTGGTTTATTGACGCATATAGTTGGGTGACTACCGGTTCTAGTTCTCGGATAGTAATAGCCCTTGTTGCGATGTCTGTGCTGCCGAATCCCAATGTACCTCTTTCGGTATTCTCTGGGTTGACTATTTCCATCATCTCTGCAGTATTAATTTTTTCTATCACTAGTTGGGCAATTCGATCACCGGCCTTGATATGACAGTCTGCATCTCGATGGTTAAATAGCAGTACCTTGACTTCGCCGGTATAATCTGCCTCGATTACACCAGCACCGGTGGAGATACTGCTTTTGACTGTGAGTCCGCTTCTAGAAGCAATCCTTCCATATGTTCCAGTTGGTATACCAATTACAATACCGGTTCCAACAACTAACTGTCCTCGTGCTGGGACTGTATTTTCCTGCATTGCGTAGAGATCATGGCCTGCTGCCATTCTTGAGCCTTTATTTGGCAATCTTGCCCTGGTGTAAAACCATTTTACTCGAATTACCGAGTCTGAGTCATTCCAGTTAGGAGTTTCCTGTATATCACTGATGCTTGTATCATTTGTTTTGCTGCCTGCTATTAAGCATATTTGAATTTCCCCTCTTGCAGTTCTTGTTACTGAACTGATTTGGAAATGTTTGGGTTTCAATAACGCCTGTTCGTGATATGCAGCTCCCTCCTCAGAACGATACTCTGGCCGTCGACTGAGTGCATCAGGTTTTCCCCCTCTCGTTCCTGGGCGGTAAACCATTCTGAAGTTGTAATCCACTAACTTCTGCGCCCAACAGATTTGGCGTCCGCTCCAGACCTTCGAGGTGAGGAAATATTGGAGGTTTTGGTGATTGGTGTACACAGTTATAGGTTTTTCAGTTCCAACGAGTCATTGACGCCATTCTTTGAAAGCTTCCAATATCGCCAATAGTTCTTTGTCGTGGATCTCATAATTTCGCTCTGCAGAATTCAGCTTGCAGGAATGAAAAGCTACAGGATGTAGTCCTTTTTTCCACAAACTGGGATAGGATACAGTCCAAGGCAAAGTCGCTAGCATCTGTTTCCACCACTGTTTCTCTCTCTGGGAAGAAATGGTGCAAATTTGGAGCCTAAGTAAATCTTCTTTTAAGCTCCTGGAAAGCCCTTTCCTGTTCCGGGCCCCACCAGAACTTCTTTGGATCGCCTTTCAATGTTTCCGTAATAGGAGCACAAATTTTAGAGAAGTTTTCTATAAAACGTCGGTAGAAATTAGCAAATCCTTGAAATATTTGGACTTCTTTAACCGACGTAGGTGATTTCCAGTTTAATACTGAATCTACCTTTCGCGTACTCATGGATACCCCGTCAACAGCTATCATGTAGCCTAAGAATTCCACCTTTTTAACATGGAAGAAAGATTTCTTTATTGATATCGCAAGTTGGCAATCTGTTAATCCTTGTAACACTTTTGTTACTAGTTCAATATGTTCCTTCTCATTTTTGGAATAAATGAGAATGTCATTCAAATAACATACTACCCCCTGATCTAGATATTCCTGAAGGACCTCATTCATCATGTCCTGAAATGGGGCTGGGGTGTTGGCTAATCTGAAAGGCATGACCTTATACTCATAACGTCCATAGCATGATCGGAAAGCCGTTTTCCATTCATCCCCTTCTTTGATTCAGATGAGATTGTAGCAGTCTTTTAAATCAATTTTGGAAAAGATGCTAGCTTCTGCTACGCGATCATGTAATTTCAACATTAATGGTAGTGGGTATTTGTTCAAGATAGTTATCTTGTTCAAGTTTCTGTAGTCTACAACTAGTCGTAGTCTTCCATCAGCCTTTGGTGTAAAGAGAATTGAGGCACCAAAAGGCGATTGGCTCTTCGTGATCTTTCCTTGTCGTAACATATCATTGAGGTATTCTCGTAACAACTTAAGTTGTTTATTGGACAGAGGATAAATGGGTCCCCAAGAGAGTTTTGCTCCCTCAACTAATTTAATTTCATGATCGAAGGTTCTCCTAGGGGCTAACTTTGCGGACGGTTGTGGGAGAAATAATTTCTTGAATTTCCAATAGTGTTTTGGAACGGAGTCGAAGTTGATCTCATCAGGCTTTTCTGCAACTCCGATTTTCCCTATTTGGATCGTGTTTTCATCCCAAGCGACAGCTTCATCTTATTCGAACATATCAGCAATTCCTTCATCCTCTTCTTCCATGCAGCTTTTGCATTTAGAGTCCTGAAATTCCCCTTTTGTAGGTTCTCCTACGTTGGATAGGGGGTGCTCTGAATGCCACTACCCGAAAGGGATTATCATCCCACAATCGCCTGCTGCTGCGATTTTGCACCCAACTTCAGACATGTGTTTGTTTCGTCCTATTTCCAGCCAAATAGGGTGTGTGTAAAACTTTCCTCCCGATGGAGTTGATACTCTATCGCAGCCTTGAATATTGACGGGATTCAGTCTCTCTGTGAATGGGACTTTTAATTCTTTTACGAGTTCTTTGTTGATTAGGAACATATTGGATCCTGAATCTAATAGCACTCGTATTTTGTAGCGCTAACGATTCGGATTTATAATGTGAATGCAAGCATGTCCCTCATGACAGTCATATCTTGTAGGCTTTGGTACGCTGAAAGCACGCTTTTTTGAGTAATGCGTCAAATCGTTGTTTTGTCATTTTGACATGTTTGAGGTTTGATAACAACTGGGATGTTTGTTAGTGCGCCCATGCAGTTTCGACCAATTAGGTCTCCGCAGACACACTTGATTCCACTTGATATATTGGGCAGCCCACTACTGGCGGTCTTTATCCCCTGCCAAGGGGTTCCCATACCTTCCACTTATAATTCCTGTTGAACCAATCTAGGGAGTCTCTGTCATCGTCCAGATATCATGGAAACAAAAGCCGGGTACATAGGGCTGGTCGGCTGTCTCTTTGATAACCTTCCCGGGCTTATTCTCCACCCTCGCTTAACTGTAGACAGTGTCCTCATTTTATCGAGTTCCGTTTGGTACCAGCGCGGCACCTAAGAAGCAGTAACTAAAGGTAAGGTCTAGAGCTCTTGCACCTATTTCTCGTATAGATCGAAGATGTGCTTCACTCATCCTCTAGATTCTTCATCTTAGCCCCACTGTTGCTCCCTCCAGAACCCTTAGTGCTGTCTATTTCCTGTCAAGGTTTTGGTCCTTATCTGAGACCTTTCAGTATCCAGATCACGTGCCTGACTACCCTAATGATCATGCATTAGGTCATTAGGCCGCGCTTATGTCACTCCGTTGGGAAGCATAGAGGCGCGGCCAATGCGTACATTTCTCTTTATTAATCTCCTTATCATTGCGGCAAGAAGGATGCGTGTACTCCCACTCAGGTCATCATTGCAAGGTCGTTTTCTTCTCTTCGACGTTCCCTTAATTTGCCGTTGATTTCGATTCCTACTGAGTATGTCTCTTCTAGACTACCCGAACACCGTAGTTGTCGGTACCAATGAGATGACCTAAGTCATCTCTTCGTCATCACCTAGTTCCCAGAGTTTATTTCCTCTTGGAACTTGGGTGGCAGAAATCTTTCTGGGACAGTTAACTGTTACCACCCTTCTAGGCCTTAGTGTCTTGAATGGGCGGTCATCTGCCCTTGTTCGAGACACCTGAATTTGTCTCCAGCAGGTTTTGTAGTAGTGGTTTTTCTTATCACAACGAGTACAATTGCCATCCCACTTTCTTTTGTCGATAGTAGACTGGGGGATTCCTTCATGGGTAGCTTTGAAGTTTGTGTGTGTTAACTTCGTAGTTCCAGTAGATTTCTTTACCGATTTATTTGGTTCTGGTCCCTGTTTCCTTTTCTTGGAGGGACCACCTCCCTTTATAAAGTGTTTCTCCCTCTTTTCCTTTAGTTGAATTTTGTCTGCAGGTTTCTTGTCTGAAGACATCCTTACGGGTTTTGATTTATCCCGGTCCAGGTGGTCCCATTCCTGTTGTTCCTCCTCATCCCTTCCTGCTTCCCGGACTGCCTTTTCCCATTCGGTATCAGTATCATACTTGTTTAAGGAGAGTCAACACCTAATCTTGGAGGGCAATTTCATATCACATGTTATTCGTCAAGCCGGTCCTGTTAGTTGGGCGTGGAGATTCAGATTATGCATTTTCCCCATGAAGGTCTGAATATCATTTTTGTACTCCACCGATTCCATATCCCGTATGGCCTTTCATCCTTCTTCGAGAGGGGCATACCGCCTAGTAAATTCGTTCTCGAAGCAAGTCCAGGAAGATAGTTCCGGGTCTTGTTCTTGTCCTCAGAGACCATCGATTGCATGTTGATACCACACAGCTATTGGACTAACCTGATCCCCCTTTGTCCTTCCCAAGGTGTAAATGATACGTTCTTGATCATCATCTCAGATTCTTGGGTTTCGTTCCAAGTTGTCCACACATTGAGTTAACCAATAGTAAACGCATTGACTGGGTTTCGCTGCGAAAAATGGAGGCGGGTCTGCTAGTCGTTTAACTGTTTCAACCAATGCTTCTGCAAGTTCATCAGCAGTTCCAAGCTGTTCAGGGGTTAATCCCCGCTTGAATCTAGATAGTCCTCTTCGACATTTCCCTCTGTTTCCATCATCATCTCCATTATCACTCCCATCGTCCGGGTCACCGCCCGGTATTAAGAAGGTTGGAGGTTCTCCTTCTCTTTGTTCCCTTTTCAGGATATCGGCCCCG
>NW_003299113.1:155166-202557 GCF_000151645.1 Tuber melanosporum | reverse complement strand
CCCTTTATCTCAAGGAGGGCTTTCCTCAGGTTCTCCCCGTTCTGCAGTGTCTTCCTATTCTTCTGGGACTAATTCCAACATAGCATGCTGACCACTTAGTTGTCCACTATCTAGTGCCTTAAGCTTGTTAAGAACTAGTAATAGGGTATCGGATATGTGGGCTTGATCCTTCTGGATGGTACGGGTAAAGTTGCTATACAATTCTGAGTCCCTTTCTTGCCTTGCGGCTAAATTGCATATTAAAGTTCACATTGCGGTATTTTGTTGGGTCTGTTGTACTCTGAACTCTGGGAAAGCGCATTGCAGGATGAGGTCTCGTTCAAGAGCTTCTTGCTGCAGTTGGGTGGTTACCCCTTCGTGATGCTCTTGTCGTGCATCTTGTGCAACCAGTTTCGCGGCAATCTCCCTATTGATCCTTTCTTGGATATCTCGGACATTCGTTTCTACCATTGTTCACTGACGTAACATAATAGCAATGTCTTTGTCATCTATGCCTTGTCCTTCCAACAATTGTTGCTGAACAGCTATCAGTCCTTGTGCGTTGGCTTGAGAATCTGCTGATAGGATGTCAAAGGAAATATTGGCAGTATCAATACTGGTTGATATGTCTGTCGGATTTGACCTATGACAATACCTACCCTGGCAGCAAGTGTTGCGAGATCTGCTGCATGGGTATTTGGACGTAGTGGGGTAGATTGTGAAGCGGGAGAAGGCGCTCTTGAGGACGGAGGGACACTGTGAGCCCTGCCCTCTGGTCCTCCAATAGGTTTACGAAGAGTAGGAGAGAGGGAGGAAGAATGACTGAAACTTGTAGAGTGATCATCTCCCAAGGTATTCATTGGTTCACCTGGCAGAATCTGTTTAGGAGGTTGAGCCATCTCTCTTGCTCGCTTGTGAGCTTCTTTTTCTCATAAGTGAGCTATGAAGCCTGCGTTCTGGGAGGTTTCTGTTTAAGTAGAATATGCGGCGGGACACTTGGTGTCCGAGCTGTGTTGTGCGGTAGGAGGAGGTAGATCTTAATGGGAGTTTGGATGAGTTCCGAGTCTCCATGCTAGAGGTATAGTAGCAGAGAACCTGCTGCTAAGAGAACTTTCCTCTCTGGTATCCCCGTCAAGGAAGGGTTTCCAAGTGAATTCTGGTCTGTACCAGTTTTCGTATATTTTTTGCAATTGTTCCTGCGTAGGAACTAGGTTGCGGTCGGTATACCACGCAGAAGCTTCTTGTAATAGATATGGTATTTCTGTAAGCTCAAACTGACTAGAAAATACCTGACCGATAGAGGGCAAGTGAATCTTAGTCTGTAGTTCGAAAGTTAAAATGGTTCGGGATAGTTCTTCAAGGGTATCTAGGCCGACCATAGTATCAATGACTTCACCGAAAGTGTGCATCGAACACATGCCAGTGGTAACCGATTAGAGAGCCTTGGTAACAAGGAGATCTAACAATATACCGTTAGGTGGAGACAACTTGATAGACTTCAAGATTGTCTAGGCCGATCGAGATTCATTTTTGTAAACGGAGATTGTCTAGGAAGGCTCTGACTTGGCTCGTTTAGTTTATGACTACTAGGAATGAAGTAAAGTAGGTAAAGTAGGGTAGAATCGTATGAACAATATTATATTGTTAAGGTCTGTTCTCCGTTGCTTGATGATGTCAAAAGCTTGGGAGGCACTTCGATATTTATATTCCGCGTCTGAGTGTTCACTGACTACATCTATCTATCATACAACTATGTGCTTCTTTAATCATAATTCGCAACGTCGAGTTTTCTTCCTAGGTGCGAACACCTGTGGACCTTGAACACCATCACACCCTCTACTGTAATTATGATATTTCTTCTTAGGCAATGTACTGTCTCCAATAGTAATATACTGATTAGCAGAGTCTTTAGACTTATGGCCTAGTTCTCCAGTTGAACTGAGTTGACTCCAATTGTCTTTACCATTGATAAAATGATAAGTTTTATCTAGGGCTATATCTGCAAAGGTGGTCATTATTATAACCATCGTAGGTCACCTGACTCCGATCGTTTGTAACTCCATACCCAACTAATAGATTTTCTCAGAATGATTTCCTATTAACTCGCAGGAAGCTATTCTACCAGATTGGTAATTAATCCCTCTGTCGGCAACCCTTGGTTGCTCTCTAGGTAGTAGGTTTCAGTAACTATCGTAGTATTGAGAATCACCCCATGACTACGACATGTTCCGAAACCCAGTTGCAACACTCTGTGAAGTTCGTTGGCTTCCTTGGTAGTGTCCTTTTGGAGTTCTAGACTCTTCTGGTAGATGTAAATGTATTGGTCTGTTGTAGAGATCCTTTACCATTTGGTATCATCTCTTTGTGCGAAAGCGTCCTGTTACCTACGGCCCATGCCAAAGGTATCATGTCTTTGGAGCCAAGTAACTCTCTGAGTAGTTGACGGAATTACTCTATTCCACTTCCCCTGACCTTGCCAAAAGTCCCCTCCCATATATCCTGCGAACAGGCTCCAGTTCGATGGACGGCGGCGACGTACATGGTGATATTCTGACACCTTCAACTCTGTGGGAATATAGTCACAGGACGCAACTGAGATTGATATATATGATGACGCGCGGGCCCCGTAAGGGAGCCGGAGGCAGGTGTTGGAGACCAGAGATTCCAATTCCAAGTGGGGTTACCCTACTTAGGGTGGTTCCTAGGTATCGGATTCTGGTATTCCTAACAGGTCGCCTCCTCTTGTCCCTGTATGGTAAACAATTTTGAAGGTGTAATTCACGAACCTCTGCACAAAGCGAATCTGATGCCTACTCCAGACCTTCCAGGTGAGGAAAGATTTGAGGTTTTGGTAACCAGTATACATAGTTATTGGTCTTTCAGTTCCAACCAGGTATTGGCGCTATTGTTTAAATACTTCCCATGTTGCTTGCAGTTCTTTGTCATGAATCTTGTAATTTTGTTCGACCGAATTTAGTTTCTGGGAGTGAAAAGCTACAGAATGTGGTCTTTTTTTCACGAATTGGGAAAGGATGCAGCCTAAAGCGAAGTTACTAGCATCCAGTTCCACCACCGTCTCTTTCTGGAAAGAAGTGGTGTAAAATTTGTGCCAAAGCAAACCTTCTCTTATGCTCCAGAAATGCCTTTTTCTGTTCCATGCCACATTAGAACCTTCTTGGATCACCCTTCAATGTTTCTGTAATTGGAGTACAGAATTTTGAGAAGTTTTCTATAAAACGTCAGTAGAAGTTCACAAATCCTTGAAATATTTGAACTTTCTTAATAGACGTAGGTGATTTCCAGTTTAATATGGAATTCACCTTTCAGGTACTCATAGATATCCCATTGATGGCTATCATATAGCCCAAGAATTCAACTTTTTTGACATGAAAGAATAATTTCTTTATTGAAATCACAAGCTGAAAATCTGCTAATCTCTGTAATATTTTTATTACTAGCTCGATATGTTCTTTCTCATTTCTAGAATTGAAGCAGATATCGTCCAAATAGTATACGACTCCTTGGTCCAAAAATTCCCACAGGACCTCATTTATCATCTCCTAGAATTTTGATAAAGGATTAGCCAATCTAAAAGGCATTACTTTGTATTTGTAATATCTGTATCATTAACAGAAAGCCGTTTTCCATTGATCTTCTTCTTTGATTCTGATGAGGTTGTAATCATCATTCAAATCAATTTTAGAAAAGATGCTAGCTCTTGCTACAGGATCATATAATTCTGACGTTAGTGGTAGTGGATACATATTTAGTATGGTTATCTTATTTAGATTTCGATAGTAGACTACTAGTCGTAGTCTTCTGTCTGCCTTAGGTGTAAACAGGATTGGAGCATCAAAAGGTCATTGACTTCTTGTGATCTTTCCTTGTCATAGCATATCATCAAGGTATTCCCGTAACAACTTAAGTTGTTTGTTGGATAGAGGATAAATGTGATCCCAAGAGGCTTTTACTCCTTCGACTAATTTAATTTCATAATCAAAGGTTCTCCTAGGTGCCAGCTTTGGTACGGCTTGTGTAAGAAATAGTTTCTTAAACTTCCAGTAGTACCTTGAGAGGGAATCAAAGTTGATCTCGTTAGGATCTTCTATAGTTCCAATTCTTCCTACTTCGATCACATTTTCATCCCAAGCAACAGTTTCATCGTATTCAAACATATCTGCCATTCCCTCATCTTCCTCTTCCAGACAATGCTTGCATTTGGGATCTCTAAATTCCCATTTTGTATATTCTCCAATGTTGGGTAAAGGGTGTTCTGCATACCACCACTGGAAGGGGATTATCATCCCATGATCTCCTACTGCTGCAATTTCACATGCAACTTTGGACATGTATTTGTTACGTCCTATTTCAAGCCAAATAGGACATATGTAAAATTTTCCTCCCAATGGAGCTGGCACTCCATCAAAGCCTTGAATATTAAGCGGATTTGGTCTCTCTGTACACAGAATCTTTAGTTCCTTTACGCGTTCTTTGTTGATTAGGAACACATTAGATGGGAAATCTAATAATACTCATATTTTGTAGCGTTGACAGTTTGGATTTATAACATAGATGTAAGCATATCCCTCAGGATAGTTATATCTTGTAGGTTTTGGTACACTGAAAGCAAATTTCTTTGGGTAAGGCGTTAAATTATAGTTTTATCATTTTGACATGTCTGAGGTCTTGATAATAACTAGAATGTTTGTTACCATGCCTGTGCAGTTTCGACCACTTAGGTCTCAGACAAACTTGTTTCCTTCAGGTATATTAGGCAGCCCACTACTAGCGGTCTTTATCCTCTGCTGAGGGGTTTCCATACCTTCCACTTTTTCTACCTGTGGAACCAATCTAAGTGGTCTCTGCCATTGTCCAAATATCATGGAAACAAAAGCTGAGTGCATAGGTCTGGTCGGCTGTCTCTTTGATAACCTTCCCATGCTTATTCTCTATCATCCCTTAACTGTAGACAGTGTCCTCACTTTATCGGATTCTGTTCGCTACCAACATGACACCTAAGAAGTAGTAAATAAAGGTAAGGTCTAGAGCTCTTGTACCTATTTCTCATATAGATCGAAGATGTGCTTCGCCTTTTCCTCTATATCCTTCATCTTAGACCTACTATTGCTCACTCCAGTACCGTTAGAAAGCATAGAGGTGCTGCCAATATGTACGTTGCTCGTTTTTGATCCTCTTGACCTTGCAGTAAGAAGTACACGTGTACTCCCACTCATGTCATAATTGCAAGGTTGATTTCTTTGCATTACTATCCTCTATTTTGCTATTGATTTTGACTCCTAGAGAGTATGTCTCTTCTAGACTACCTAAACACTGTCATTGTCGGTACTAATGAAATGACCAAGGTCATTTCTTCATCTTCACCCAGTTCCCAGAGCTTGCTGCTTCTTGGAACTTGGGTGGTCAAGATTTTTCTAGGATAGTGCACTGTAGCCGCCATTCTAGGCCCTTGTGTTTTGAATGGGTAGTCATTTACCCTTGCTCTAGACACTTGAATTTGTCCCCAGCAGGTTTTGTACTCGTAGATTTTCTTTCCTCAATGTGTGCAACTTCCTTCCCACTTTCTTTCGTCAATTTTTGACTGGAGAATTCTTTCATGGGCTGTTTTGAAGTTGGTATGTGTGAACTTCATAGTCCTACTAGATCTCTTTGCCGGTTTTATGAATTCCGGTTCCTATTTCCTTTTTTTGAATGGACCACCTACCTTTATAAAGGTATTTTCCTTTTTTACAGTTGGTTGATAAGTGTTCGCATGCTTTTTGTCTGAGAATGTTTTTACAGGTTTTGACTTATTATAACGATCCCTCGTCAGATAGTTAGTTCTTTGGCGATGGGAAACGATTCTTCTCTTCTTCTTTCTTTTTCTCTAGTCTTATAATAGCACTAGGCCTCGGCCTATGTTACCGATAGTACAAGACCTTTGTCTTCTATTGGGAATGCCTATTGTAAGCTTTCTCTAACTATCCTTCATGAAGAACTTTCCTTGGCATAACGATAACGTTGCAATAAAGATAAAGATGGTAAAGATATTTTCGTATTCATTTAAAGTAATAAGTAGCAAAAGTACTTAGAACAAAGAGTGCAGAACCTATCTTCCTTGGCCTCCTCGGCCTCCTTATATAGTATTCTTCCTGCCTATAGTCTTGTGACCCAATATGGTCACATGTGCGAAACCAAATCATAACAAACTAGTCATGTGACCAAAGTAGTCACATGCTTAAAACCCATGACCTCATAGCGAGTTCATGTGCAAAAACTCATAAACCAATCATAACACAATAAACAAGTCATATGACTCGACTGAGTCATATGCATGGAACCCATGACCTCATACCGAGGTCATATGTGAAATGCAAATCATATATGCAAGGCTTATGTGCAAGGCACACTCACAAGGCATACTCACCAGGCGCACGTCCCATGACTCATATTTGAGCCATATGAGAAAGCATCACAAATTCTACACATAACAAATCATATGACTCGAATTAGTCATATGTGTGAAACAATAACATACCTGTGACTCATAACCATGTGTCACATGAAAGCCTTTTTCATGCCAAGCTACATTCGTGACATTAGCTTCCCTCCTCTTAAGCCTGAGTCCATCCGGCTTTTTCTCCTAGTTTCAATGGTTCCTGTCCTGCCAAGCGCATGGTCCTTCTCAACTTGTGGAACCTTTTGTCTGCTGTCCTCCATATAACCCTTACCGATTCTAGGATCAGATTCGCCATTTTACTCATGTGCTACTGATTATGGTTCAGCTGTCGTAGCACTGCCATCGTTTTGTTTGCCGAAATTGTGGCCTCGCCCTGGCCATGTTGTTGTCCAAGTTACCAGATTTGCCTGTGTAGGCTCCTAACGTCCGGTTCCACGTCTGCTGTGGAGTTTTGGGTCCCTCCCTCCCTGAACTGCATCCTCACGGTCCATGCATTCCTGGCATCTTCTCCTTTCTACTCTTTCTTGGTTCCATCATTCTCCGCGTAGTATTCCGCAGAGATTTTCTGTGCCCGGTGCATCCTGCACCTGTTTCTGAAGTATTGTTGCCAATGCTTCAGGATATGGTCTGGGCGTAGACCACGCTTTTGACATTACCTCGGGAACCATCCCAAGCCTTCTTTGTTGCCAAAATGTGTTGAACACCTATTATTATAGCATACCGTCCATGACAAGCCATTATGCTGTCCTTGTTTTTCCCTCTTTCTGAGTTCTTTGTCAGTCGGCCCCATGAATGAGTATTCGGGGCTGGTCGTGTGGTTTCGTAGGGGCTATCACCCCAGCCCTCATGTTGATGCAATGGTGCAGGAGCCTTTCCCTCGTCTTTGTCTTGGTAGAACGTGATTGTTACCTGGGCCGGGCTTGCCTGCGTATCGCTGGTGAAAGGTTGAGATAGCATCTTGTGCGTGTTCAAAGTTGTGTGCGAAGTACCAAGTTTTATCATGTTTGGTTGAATATCATGTCCACTTGGCTCGGTATTGGAGGTGACCATAGAAGAAGTGAGAATCGACTATTTCGTCGAGCTCGTATATTGGTTCTCCATTGAGTTCGATTGGAGGAGGAGGAATAATTGTTTATTCGGGAAACATGTTATTGTTGTATAATTCGGGGAGCGAGTTGTGGAATGTGTTGTGTATTTGCATTGAGGGTGGAAGGTCCAGTTTTTAAGCTCGGCTACCTACTCTTTCCAGTATCCTGAATGGTCCAATTTTCTTGTAGTCTAATTTCTTTGATGATTGTGTCGTATGGATATTGGCTGGTATTAGCCATACGATATCTCCCGGTTGTATGGTCGGATCTGGTCTTTGGTTTTGATTGTATTGTTCTTTTTGTCATTGTTGTGATTGACTTCTTTCGTATTGTAATGTTTCATCTAGTTTCCCCATATCAGTTTTTTCCGGTATTATACCATTAATCATATGATATTTGGTCTGACTTTGTAGATGTTGTCCGTAATTCATGCAGAAGGGTGTCGTACAGATCGTTTCTTGCTTTCCATTGTTGTATGTGAATTTGGCCATTGATCTCAATTTGTACTAATCATGTTGTTGATAATTGACGTAGGCCCTTAAATATTGTTCAAGTATCACATTTACCCATTCCGTTTGTCCATCCATTTGCTAGTGGAATGCTGTGCTCATCCTATGTTGTATTTCTATTTCTCCTGTTACTTTCTTCCATAGTCCCAATGTGAATAGTGTTCCTCAATTGCTAATGATATTCTTTGGAAGGCTGTGAAGTAGAAAGACTTCTCAGAAGAAGGTTTGTATAAAATCCCTCGTGTCGATATCTTTTCTGACTGGAATGAAATGACTCATTTTGGTCAGATGATCCACCATAACCAGGATGGTATCGCAATATTCTGCTGCTGGTAGGTCGGTGATGAAATCCAGAGTAATTGTTTGCCATGGACATTCGGGAACTTCGGTCGATTTCAGTAATCCATATGGTACGTGTTTAGCCGTTTTTGTCATTTGGCATATATCGCAGTTTTTGATATATTGTTTAACGTCTTCTTGGAGTCCTGGCAAATAGAAGGACCTCGTGATGAATTCTGTGGTTTTTGCCGTTCCTCTGTGTCCTGCCGATTGAATATCCTGGTGTTGTCGTATGATGTCTGTCATTATCTCTTCTTTTTCTGAAATCCATTGTTTTCCGTCATACCACATATTTCCATCCTTCCATTGGCATAAACCTAGAGCAATTCCTTTCGTCTCCTTTTTTCCCTCCTTCAATGCTTTTCTTATTGCCTGAATTGTTTTGTCTTTCTTGTTTGTGTTAGGCGGAGACAACCTGATAGACTTCAAGATGGTCTAAGCCAATCAAGATTCGTTTTTGTAGACGGAGATAGTCTAGGAAGGCTCTGACTTGGCTCGTTTCGTTTATGACTACTAGGAGCGAAGTAAAGTAGGTAAAGTAGGGTAGAATCGTAAAAACAATATTATATTGTTAAGGTTTCTTCTTTTTTGCTTGATGATGTCTAAAGCTGAGGAGACAGTTTGATATTTATATTCTACGTCAGAGTGTTCGTGGACTACATCTATCTATCATACAACTACATACTTCTTCAATGGTAATTCACAACGTCGATTTTTCTTCCAAGGTGCAAACCACTGTGGATCCTGAAAACAATCACATCCTCTTCAGTAATTACGATACTTCTTTTTAGGAAACGTAGTGCCCCCAATAGTAATATACCGATTAGCCGAGCCTTTAGATATATGGCCTAGTTCTTAAGTTGAACTGAGTTGGCTCCAATTGTCTTCGTCCTTGATAAAATGATCAGTTTTATCCACGGCTATATCTGCAAAGGTGGTCATTATTACAACCATCGTAGCTCACCTGACTCTGATCCTTTGTAACTCCATACCCAACCTATGGATTTTCTCTGGATGACTTCCTATTGACTCGCAGGAAGCTATTCTACCAAATTGGTAATTAATCCCTCTGTCGGCAACCCTTGGTTGCTCTCTGGGTAGTAGGTTTCAGTAACTATCGTAGTATTGGGAATCATCCCATGACTACGACGTGTTCCGAAACCCAGTTGCAACACTCCGTGAAGTTCATTGGGTTCTTTCGTAGTCTCCTTTTAGAGTTCTAGACTCTTCTGGTAGATGTAAATGTATTGGTCTCTAGTAGAGATCCTTTACCATTTAATACCATCTCTTTGTGCGAAATGGTCCCATTACTTATGGCCTGTGCCAAAGGTATCATGTGTTTGGAGCAAGTAACCTTCTGAGTAGTTGACAGAATCACTCCATTCCACTTCCCAGACCTAGCCGAAGGTCCCCTCTCATATATCCCGTGAACAGTGTCCGGTTGGACGGACGGCGGCGATGTATATGGTGTTATTCTAACAGCTTCCATTCTGTGGTAATATAGTTACAGGACGCAACTGAGATTGATATATATGATGACGCGTGGGCCCCATAAGGGAGCCGGAGGGGGGTGTTGGAGACCAGAGATTCCAATTCCAAGTGGGGTTACCCTACTTAGGGTTGTTCCTAGGTATCGGATTCTGTTATTCCTAACATGAGCTCTCTCCTCTTAAGGCTTCGCCCCAAATGTCTTTTTGGTACATAAAAATAAAAAATAAAAAAGTAAACATAATTTAACAATCTAAAATTTTAAACATTAACTCCTTTTGGACCCGATGAGTGTAGGGTAAAAAACCTTCCCTGTTTGCTTGGCCACGGTAGGAAAATCTTGTTCTCAGCGTCCTTCCTCTGGCTGCCTTGGCATTTCCGGATTATCACAGTGAAATTTGTTCTCCATTTCTCTCGCATTATGCATACCAGAGGCAGGTTCCCAGGTGTTCTCATCTTCAGAATATCCTTGCCATTTGACAAAGTTGCCTAGTTCACATACCTCTTGGTAGCGACCGCGTACACTCTTTCTGTAAGAGCATAACTCACTTCTTACAATTTTCTCTATTTCCCATTGTAAGTCACCCTCAATATTCTCGGGCTCTATGGGAGGTTGTTGTCTGTTCGCGCATAGCGACACTTTGTAGGGTTCTAATAGAGATACGTGGAATACTAGGTGTATGTTCCATCGATCCGAGATATTGAGTTTGCAGGCGCGGTTTCCTCGTTCCTCCAAGATCACAAATAGTCCATATAATTTAGGACTGAGTTTCTTTGACTTTCGGTGTGTATGAATGTTCTTTGCATTTAACATTACTTTATCACGAAATTTGAAGACAGGTTGTTCCTTGGCCTTCCTATCGTAGTATTTGGCCATTGCTTTTCATGTCTGTTGGAGTGATTCTCTTGCTTGCTCATGGATTGTTTTTATCCAGTTTGCATATATTGTGGCTCCTGGATTCTGCACCTCGTGTTCCTTCATCCATTCAGTTTGTAGATGGAATCTTTAGTTTTTGTAGAAGAGTGTTATCCTGTGTGCATTCGTTGCCGAGTTGTTGTAAGCAGGTTCGGCTAGAGGTAACAGTTGGTACGAGTCATCCAGTTCATAGTTGACCAAGCTTCGCAGGTAACCTTCCAGCACTTGGTTGGTTCGCTCAGTTTGTCCATCCATTTGAGGATGGTATGCTGTAGATATCCTCCTTTTTATATTAAGTGTTTTGCATATGGATTCCCAGAATTCTCCTGCAAATTTTGAATCCATGTTGTAGACAATTTCTGTTGGTAAGCCATGTAGCTTCTATATTTCCTTTGTAAAGGCTGTTGCCAAATCTTTTGCGGTGGTTGTTCCTTCCAATCCGAAGAAGTAAGCTATCTTTGTGAATCGGTCAACTACTACCATCATTTTGGTACATCCTTGACTTTGGGGCAACTGTGTAACAAAGTCAACTGAAATTGATGCCCATGCTGTGTAGGGTATTGACAGCGGTTGTAGTAGACTATACTTCGCGTATCATGAGCATTTTCTGTGTTGATAATCATCACATAACCGTACGTAATCGTTTACCTAATCTGCCAGGCCTTTCCAATAGAAATCCCTCATAATTATCTCAAGGGTTTTGTCTTGTCTGAAGTGTTCTGCTATTTTAGCGTCGTGACATCCTTCAGCTATTGTCGTATAGAGATCCTGATTTTTTGGTACGAATAGTCTTTACTAGTAGTAAAGCAGCTCGCTGAATAGGTTCCAGTCTTTCAGGAAAGGTTTGCCATAGTCTTGTAAGCTTTCTAACTCATTTCTTCTTTTAAGCCATTCTCTATCCCCTGGGATGCCTTTTAGGACTTGCTCCAGAAATTCTGGGTTGAACCATTTTAGTTCCTCACGGGCCAGTATAGCGCTAGTCATGAGTGTTTGTTTCGGTACTTTGGCTGCATCATACTAATGTGTATTTTGGTTTATTGATGCGTGTAGTTGGGTGACTACCGGTTCTAATTCTCGGATAGTAATATCCCTTATTGTGATGTCTGTGCTACCGAATCCCAATATACCTCTTTCGGTATTCTCCAGGTTGTCTATTTCTATCATTTCTGCAATATTAATTTTTTCTATCACTAGTTGCGCAATTTGATCGCCAGCTTTGATGTGACAGTCTGCATCTCAAAGGTTAAATAGCAATACCTGGAGTGCGCCGGTATAATCTGAGTCGATTACAGCAGCACCGGTGGAGATACCGCTTTTGACTATGAGTCCGCTTCTAGGAGAAATCCTTCCATACATTCCAGTTGGTATACCAATTGCCATACCAGTTCCAACCACTAACTGTCCTCTTACTGGGACTGTGTTTTCCTGCATTGCGTAGAGATTATGGCCTACTGCCATTCTTGAGCTTTTAGTTGGCAACCTTGCCCTGGTGTCTAACTGTTTTACTCGAATTACCGAGTCTGAGTCATTCCAGTTAGGAGTTTTCTGTATATCACCCATGCTTGTATCATTTATTTTGCTATCCACTATTAAGCATATTTGAATTTCCCCTTTTGTAGTTCTTGTTTCTGAACTGATTTGGAAATATTGGGGTTTCAATATCGCCTGTTCGAGATGTGCAGCGTGCTCCTCAGAACGGTATTCTGGCCATCGACTAAGTGCATCAGGTTTTTCCCCTCTCGTTCCTGGGCAGTAAACAATTCTGAAGTTGTAATCCACTAACCTCTGCGCCCAATGGATTTGGCATCCCCTCTAGACCTTCAAGGTGAGAAAATATTAGAGGTTTTGGTGATTGGTGTACACAGTTATAGGTTTTTCGGTTCCAACCAGGTATTGGCGCCATTTTTTGAAAGCTTCTAATATTGCCAATAGTTCTTTGTCGTGGATCTCATAATTTCGCTCTGCGGAATTCAGCTTACGGGAATGAAAAGCTACAGGATGTAGTCTTTTTTCCACAAACTGGGATAGGATGCAGCCTAGGGCAAAGTTGCTAGCATCCATTTCCACCAATGTTTCTCTTTCCAGCAAGAAATGGTGCAAGATTGGGGCTGAAGTGAATCTTCTTTTAAGCTCCTGGAAAGCCCTTTGCTGTTCCAGACCTTACCGGAACTTCTTTGGATCACCTTTCAATGTTTCCGTAATAGCAGCGCAAATTTTAAAGAAGTTTTCTATAAAGCGTCGGTAGAAGTTAGCAAATCCTTGAAATATCTGGACTTCTTTAACCGATATAGGTGATTTCCAGTTTAATACTGAATCCACCTTTCGTGTACTCATGAATACCATATCGATGGCTATCATGTAGCCTAAGAACTCCACTTTTTTAACGTGGAAGAAAGATTTCTTTATTGATATCGCAAGTTGGAATTCTGTTAATCCTTGTAACACTTTTGTTACTAGCTCAATATGTTCCTTCTCATTTTTGGAATAAATGAGAATGTCGTCCAAATAACATACGACCCCTTGATCTAGATATTCCCGAAGGACCTCATTCATCATGTCCTCAAATGTGGCTGGGGTGTTGGCCAATCCGAAAGGCATGAGCTTATACTCGTAATGTCCATAGTGCGATCGGAAAGTCATTTTCCATTCATCCTCTTCCTTGATTCAGATGAGATTGTAGCCGTCTTTTAAACCAATTTTGGAAAAGATGCAACCTCTTGCCACGCGATCATGTAACTCCAACATTAATCGTAGTGGGTATTTGTTCAAGATGGTTATCTTGTTCAGGTTTCGGTAGTCTACTACTAGTCGTAGTCTTCCGTCTGCCTTTCGTATAACGAGAATTCTGGCACCAACAGGCGATTAGCTTTTCATGATCTTTCCTTGTCATAACATATCATCAAGGTATTCTCATAACAACTTAAGTTATTTGTAAGACAGTGGATAAATTGGTCCCCATGTGGGTTTCACTCCCTCGACTAATTTAATTTCATGATTGAATGTTCTCCTATGTGTTAGCTTTGCTGCCGTTTGTAGGAGAAATAATTTCTTGAATTTACAGTAGTATTTTAGAACGGAATCGAAGTTGATCTCCTTAGGTCTTTCTGCAACTCGAACTTTTCCTATTTGGATCGCGTTCTCATCCCAAGTGACTGTTTCATTGTATTTGCACATATCCACAATTCCTTCATCCTCTTCCTCCAGGCATTTTTTGCATTTAGAGTCCTGAAATTCCTATTTTGTAGGTTCTCCAATTTTGGATAGGGGGTGCTCTGAGTGCCACCATCCAAAAGGGATTATCATCCCGTAATTGCCTGCTGCTTCGATTTTGCATGCAACTTCTGACATCTGTGTGTTTTCTCCTATTTCAAGCGAAATAGGGTGTATGTAGAACTTTCCTCCTGATGGAGTTGATACTCCATTGAAGCCTTAAATGTTGACCGGATTCGGTCTCTCTGTGAATGGAATTTTTAATTCTTTTATGAGTTTTTTGTTGATTAGGAACACATTGGATCCTGAATCTAATAGTACTCATATTTTGTAGCGCTGACGATTCGAATTTATAACGTGAATGTAAGCATGTCCCTCAGAACAATCATATAGTGTAGGCTTTAGTGCGCTAAAAGCGCGATTTTTCGGATAATGCGTCGAATTGTGGTTTTGTCGTTTCAATATGTCTGAGGTTTGATAACAACTGCGATGTTTGTTACCGGGCCCGAGCAGTTTCGACCAATTAGGTCTCCTTAGATAAACTTGTTTCCACTTAGTATATCGGGCAGCCCACTACTAGCGGTCTTTACCGCCTGCCGTGGAGTTCCCATACCTTCCCCTCATACTTCCTGTAGAACCAATCTAGGGGGTTTCTGCCATCGTCCAGATATCATGGAAACAAAAGCCAGGTGCGTAGGGCTGGTCGGCTGTCTCTTTGATCACCTTCTCAGACTTATTCTCCACCCTGGCTTAACTGTGGCCAGTGTCATCACTTTATCGAGTTCCCTTCGGTACCAGCGCAGCACCCAAGAAGCCGTAAATAAAGGTAACGTCTAGAGCTCTTGTCCCTATTTCTCGTGTAGATCGAAGATGTACTTCGCTTATCCTCTAGATTCTTCATCTTAGCTCTACTGTCGCTCCCTCCAGAACCCTTGGTACTGTCTGTTTCCTGTGAAGGCTTTGGTCCTTCTCGGAGACCTTTCAGTATCCAGATCACATGCCTGGCTACCCTAACGGTCATGCATTAGGTCATTAGGTCGCGCTTGTGTCACTCCCTTGGGAAGTAAAGAGGGGCCGTCAATAGGTACATTGCTCTTTATTAATCCCCTTGTCTTGCGGCAAGAAGGATGCGTGTTCTCCCACTCAGGTCAGGATTGCAATGTCGTTTTCTTTGCTTCAACGTCCCCTTAATTTGTCATTAATTTTGATTCCTAGAGAGTATGTCTCTTCTAGACTACCACAATACCGCAGTTGTCGGTACCAATGAGATGACCTAAGTCATCTCTTCGTCATCACCTAGTTCTCAGAGTTTATTACCACTTGGAACTTTGGCGGCAGAATCTTTTCTGGGACGTTAAACTATTGCCACCCTGCTAGGCCTTAGTGTCTTGAATGGGCGGTCATCTGCCCTTGTTCTAGACACCTGAATTTGTTTCCATCAGCTTTTGTAGTCGTTGTTTTTCTTACCACAATGAGTACAATTGCTATTCCGCTTTCTTTCATTGATTGTTGACTACGGGATTCCTTCATGGGCAGCTTTGAAGTTTGTGTGTGTTAACTTCGTAGTTCCAGTAGATTTCTTTACTGGTTTATTGGGTCCCGGTCCCCGTTTTCTTTTCTTGGAGGGGCCACCTCCCTTTATAAAGGGTTTCTCCCTTTTTTCCTTTGGTTGAATTTTGTCCGCAGGTTTCTTGTCTGAAGACATCCTTATGGGTTTTGATTTGTCTCAGTCTAGGTGGTCCCGTTCCGGTTGTTCCACCTCATCCCTTCCTGCTTCTCAGACTGCTTTTTCCTACTCGGCATCTGTATCATACCTGTTTAAGGAGAGTCACCACCTAATCTTGGAGGGCAATTTCCTATCACATGCCATTCGCCAAGCCGGTCCAGTTAGTCGGGCGTGGAGATTCAGATTATGCATTTTCCCCATGAAGGTATGAATCTCATTTTTGTACTCTACAGATTCTATATCCCGTATGGCCTTTTGTACTTCTTCAAGAGGGTCATACGGACTAGTAAATTCGTGCTCAAAGCGAGTCCAGGAAGATAGTTCCGGATCTTGTTCTTCTCCTCGGAGACTATCCATTGCACGTTGATACCATATAGCTATTGGGCTGACTTGATCCCATTTTGGCCTTCCCATGGCGTAGATGATGGGTTCTCGATCATCATCCCAGATACTTGGGTTTCGTTTGAAGTAGTCCACACATTGGGTTAACCAATGGTAAATGCATTGACTTGTCTTTACTTCCAAAAATGGGGACGGGTCTGCCAGTGGTTTAACCGTTTGAGCCAATGCTTCTGCAAGTACATCAGCTGATCCAAGCTGTTCAGGGGTTAATCCCCGTTTAAATCTGGATGGTCCTCCTCCACGTTTTCCTCTGTTTCCATCATCATCTCCATCATCACTCCCATCGTCTGGGTCGCCGCCCTGTATTAAAAAGGTTGAAGGTTCTCCTTCTCCCTGTTTCCCTTTGTCTCGTGGAGGGATTTCCTCAGGTTCTCCACGTTCTACAGTCTCTTCCCTTTCTTCTGGGACTGATTCCAACATAGCGTGCCGACCCCCTGGTTGTCTACAATCTAGTACCTTAAACTTGTTAAGAACTAGTGATATGGTATCGGATATGTGGACTTAATTCTTCTGGATGGTACGAGTAAAGTCGCTATACCGTTGTGAGTCCCTTTCTTGCCTTGCGGCCAAATTGCATATTAAGGTTCACATTGCGGTATTTTGTTGGGTCTGTTGTACTCTGAACTCTGGGAAAGTGTGTGCCAGGATGAGGTCTCATTCAAGAGCTTCTCGCTACAGTTGGGTGGTTACCCCTTCGTGATACTTTTGTCGTGCATCATGTGCGGCCAATTTTGGGGCAATCTCCCTATTGATCCTTTCTTGGATCTCTCGGACATTCGCTTCTACCATTGTACACTGAGGTAACATAATAGCAATGTCATTATCATGTATATCTTGTCCTTCAACAATTGTTGCTGGACGGCTAACAGTCGTTGTGCATTGGCTTGAGAATCTGCTGATAGGGTATCAACTGCAATATTGGCAGTATCAATACTGGTTGATATGTCTTGTCGAATTTGACCTATGACAATTCTTACCCTAGCGGCAAGTCCTGCGAGATCTGCTGCATGGGTATTTGGACGTAGTGTGGTAGATTGCGAAGGGGGAGCAGTGGCTCTTGAGGATGGAGGAATACTGTGAGCCCTCCCCTCTTGTCCTCTAATAGGTTTCCGAAGAGTGGGAGGGAGAGAGGAAGAATGACTGAAACTTGTAGAGTGATCATCTCCCGAGGTATTCATTGGTTCTACTGGAAGGATCTGTTTAGGTAGTTGAGCCATCTCTCTTGCTTGTTTGCGAGCTTCTTTTTCTCGTAAGCGGGCTACAAATCCCGCATTCTGGAAGGTTTCCGTTTAAGTAGAATGTATAGTGGGACACTTGGTGTCCTAGCCACGTCATGCTGTAGCAGGAGATAGATCTTAATGGGAGTTCAGACGAGTTTCGAGTCTCCATGCTAGAGGTATAGTAGCAGAGAACCTGCTGCTAAGAGAACTTTGCTCACTGGTATCCCAGTCAAGGAAGGGTTTCCAACTGTATTCTGGTCCGTACCAGGTTTTGTATATTCTTTAAAATTATTCCTCCATAGGAACTAGGTTGGGGTCAGTATACTACGAAGGAGCTTCTTGTAACAGAAATGGTACTACTGAAAGCTGAAACTGACTAGAAAACACTTGACCAATAGATGGCAAGTGAGCCTTAGTCGATGGTTCAAAAATGGCCTTGGTTCGGGATAGTTCTTCAAGGGTATCTAGGCTGACTGTAATATTAATGACTTTACTGAAAGTGCGAATCGAACCTATGCAAGTGGTAACCGATTAGAGAACCTTGGGAACCAGGAGATCTAACAATATACTGTTAGGCGGAGACAACTTGATAGACTTCAAGATTGTCTAGGCCAATCGAGATTCGTTTTTTTTTGATGGAGATTGCCTAGGAAGGCTCGGACTTGGCTCATTTTGTTTATGACTACTAGGAGCCAAGTAAAGTAGGTAAAGTAGGGTAGAATCGTAAAAACAATATTATATTGTTAAGGTCTCTTCTCCATTGCTTGATGATGTCTAAAGCTTGAGAGGCACTTCAATATTGATATTCCGTGTCTGAGTGTTCGCCGACTACATCTATTTATGATACAACTATGTACTTCTTTAATTGTAATTCACAGCGTCGAGTTTTCTTCCAAGGTGCGAACCCCTGTGGATCCTGAAAACCATCACACCCTCTTTCATAATTACGATATTTCTTCTTCGGAAACGTACTGTCTCCAATAGTCATATCCCGATTAGCAGAGTCTTTGGACTTATGGCCTAGTTCTAAAGTCGAACTGAGTTGGCTCCAATTGTCTTCGCTATTGATAAAAGGATCAGTTTTATCCATGGCTATATCTGCAAAGGTGGTCATCATTACAACCATCATAGGTCGTCTGACTCTGATCCTTTGTAACTCCATACCCAACCCACAGATTTTCTCTGGATAACTTCCTATCAACTCGCAGGAAGCTATTCTACCAGATTGGTAAGTCATCCCTCTGTCGGCAACCCTTGGTTGCTCTCTGGGTAGTAGGTTTCAGTAACCATTGTAGTATTGACGATCACCCCATGGTTACGACGTGTTCCGAAACCCAGTTGCAACACTCCGTCAAGTTCATTGGCTTCTTTGGTAGTGTCTTTTGGAGTTCTAAACTCTTCTGATGGATGTAAATATATTGGTCTCTAGTAGAGATCCTTTACCATTTGATACCATCTCTTTGTGCGCAATGGTCCCGTTACTTATGGCCCATGCCAAAGGTATCATGTCTTTGGAGCCAAGTAACTCTCTGAGTAGTTGACGGAATCACTCCGTTCCACTTCCCTGACCTTGCCGAAGGTCCCCACCCATGTAATCTGCGAACAGGACCTGGTCAGACAGACGGCGGCGACGTGGATGGTGGTATTCTAACACCTCCAATCTTGTGGTAATAGAGTCACAGGATGCAACTGTGATTGATATATATGATGACGCGTGGGCCCCGTAAGGGAGCCGGAGGGGGGTGTTGGAGACCAGAGATTCCGATTCCAAGTGTGGTTACCCTACTTAGGGTTGTTCCTAGGTATCGGGTTCTGGTATTTCTAACAACCACACACGTAGTATAGTTAGGTCCAGGTTAGATAATCTGAAGGACATCCACTCTGGCAACACCCAACTCCTCCTATCTTCAGAGTCTGTGTTGATTGAGGACAACATATTTGAGGATGTCTGGGTTTTCATGAACCAGAGCTATGTGATTGACAATACTCGTCCTGTGGCAGCGAGGAACCATTGGTGAAGGGTTTACCTGTTTGAACACGCGGTCCAGGTGCTGACCAGTATTATTAGCCAATAAGGTGATAAAATAGAGACCATGCAGGATTTGTTGTCCTCCTGCCATCCCTTCCTTGTACCACGGAGTACCCCTACTCCCTCTTAGGAGGCAGTGCCACCTCCTGCCCCCTATAATGGAAAGGAGTCTGATATGATAGCTCCTACTACTAAAGCCTCCTTTATGGAGGTAATAGAATAGATAGCATAAGTGCTAAACTCCACCGCTGCTCCAAGGAAGCCATCACCTCCCGCCATGCATTAGTAACCTCCTTTTACTTATCTAGCAGTGGTAGCTCTTCTAATAATGGGGGCGTAATCCTGCCCATAACTGGCAGTAGGCAAGGTAAGTCCATTCATTAGGAAGAAGAAGAGGGTGGAGAAGGGGAGGAAAGGTAGGAGGGAAGAAGCCGTGGTAGATCCCTAAATAGTGCTGCCAGAAGGAGAAAAAAGGCTGCCAGGGAGTCTGATGGCGAGAAAGAATCGGCAAACCCAGCCAAGACAGGGGGGAAGACTTCTGACTGACAGGAACCGGTCCCTGTAACTGCCACACCTATTGCTATACCAGTTTGCTCTGAGCCTGCTAACATGGCTGGAGTCAAGGTAGCCATAGCTCCGGTATGGCAGGAGTACTTTTGGGTCCTAATGGGGACTCTAGACCAACTCAACTCAGTATCAGTAACACTGCTATCATCGCTGCTGCCAGATACTAGGGTGAGACATATCACTATAGGGTTTGCCACCTACAGGAAGGTTGCCTGGCCAGAGGACATTGATATTGAAACAATCTGGAACCCGATTAATCTGACCATTTCCAACTAGGAAATATTCATGGGAACTCTTCCCTTATCCACGCTGGACATGCTTGGCCTGAGATTGAATATATCTTCTTGAATCTGGCAGCAAGCTCCATCTCTGAGCTGCGTAACTGGATTGACAAAGCTAGACTCAATCATCTTAAGCCCCTGTCACTGCTGGAGTTCCTGTTTTAGAGCAACATGGAGTAGGTAAGCACTTTTGTTTCTGGCATCATGCTAGCTAACATAGAACGAGGGTTGATCTGGAGGGGTGAGGAGTAGACATCGAGTGCGGCCCTTAATAGCCTCTACACTGACTTAGAACAATCCCACTCTGGTGTAGTTACCGTCTCCTGGCCTAATACTATGAGCTCCATCCACACTATGAGGCAGGCTAATACCGTCTTACGTGGTATCCTCTTTGTAGTTGAAAGCAATTAGGCAATCAAGGAATGGCTGGCCGAAGGCAAGATATGTCTGTGTAGGAATGCCTGCATCATCTAATCCTTTGAGGAACAACACCCTCTCAAGGTATGTGATAAGCGTTTAGAGACAGACTACTTTCGCAGTAACCTATAACTGCCCTACCCATTGCCGGTTCTGCTTCTGAGTACATTTATCCTGTCAGTATATGTACTACAAGCTTGCTTGTCCAGGAGGAGTGCATCAGCTCTCTGGATAAACTAGGAGGTAATGCTGGCTCTGCGACCAGTTGGATCACTTTGTGGGATGTGTGCAGTACCTGGTTGTCAAATTGTCATCCTTCACCCCACCGTCCTCCTGACTTAAACATGAGGTGGCCCTACCAACAGGACCAGCTGAGAGGTCCAGACAACAGAAGGAACAGATAATAAAAGGTCAGGGGAGGAGGAGTAGTATCGGAAGATCTCTGACACACAGGCTGGTTGAGATCAGTAGTGATGAGAAAGATGAGGTCCTCTACTATAGGTCAGACAACGCTAAGGATAAGGAATTGGAACATCCCTCCACCTCCCCTTCCGCGGCCCATAGGAATTGATAAACTACCACCACCAGCAAACTCAGCCAAAAGAATACTTTTTAGACCACTCAGAATCAGGTTGATAGCCTCCCCTGCACCTCAGGCTCCTGCGGCCTGAGTGGATCAGTTAAAGCCCACATTTAATACTCATTACAATAATGGCATTAAATGTAGAAAGGGGTAGTTGGAATCGGGTACTGGCATTTGATTTGTTTTTTTTTATTGACATTCTATTATTATTGAATCCCCGGTTGATCGAGATAGACAACATATACTAATAGATGTTGACTTGTGGGATTGGTTTCCTTTATTACAGGATTGGGGGTTAAGGTGTTTGTTTGGTCCTAGGTTTGTGTAATTTGTAAGATGGTTGGGTATGGAGAAGGCAGTGCCCAAATAGGATATTGGGAAAAGGTGATAAAGAGGGTACTCACTGGTATCTACTTTTGACCTGGATATACCAAGAACCACTCTGTTGGGTAGTTAGATGAGTTCTGGGAACTAGATATCATATTTAGTAACTTTAACATCTGATATAAGGACTGGGACCCCAACTCAAACCACAATAATATGGGTAGATGGTGGCTGAAGCAGTAGTTTATTGGCCCAGCTCAGCATATGAATATAATCCCTCTGACTATGTCAACCTTCTGAAACGTTTCCAGAATCGACCGATGCCTACACTGACCACCATATATTAGTCATTGGTACCTGGATGCTGCTGGCTGAGAAGATAGTGCTCAAGCCCTTAAACTTACAGTTGACCTCCCTGACAACATGATACGTTGAAGGCCGGCATGGAGACAGGTAGTTTGGGAAAAGGCTAGGAAACAGATAGATGCCCTACAAGATAGAAGATGAGGGACTGTGGAAAGGGGTGAGAGGTGTAGTGAATGCACTCCCATGGGCCTCTGTTGGCAGACATGAGTGTGAGTGGTGGACACTGCAGTTGGAAAAAATGTGTTTGGACATAGCTCAGCTAGGACAGTACTCCAAATGTAAGGCTGAGTGCATAGAGAATTACAAGTTGGTCATATGTGTGTACTGGACCTGCTTCTTGAGGACTTGGTTTGAACACATCATGTCCAAGATAGCTGAGAGCAAGGACTGCGACATCTTTTAGTTGACATGGAAGTTAGAGGCTAGGCAGACACTTCCCTCCATGTTCTGTCCAGACAGGTCCTATGCTACCACACATTCTGATATTAGCGACCTTATTGCACAACAGTTGTCCCCTGGCAACTGAAGCCCTTAGGTAAATTATACAGTCGATATGGACAGTGCTCAGAAGAGCGAGATTCCTGTTGTCTGATTCCCTACAAATATGGGTCAAGGTGTAGATGACACTGAATATCACTTCCTATTGTTCAGAAAGTAAAGGGATACAATGACTCTAAGACGTCTCATCCATTATGGGCTGCATTACAATATTCCAAACTGGCATCAAGCAGTAGTAGTACTCATACTGAAGCTTGATAAACCCAGATATGATGTTGTCAAATCTTAGAGGATGATACATCTCCTCCCAATGCTGGTAAAGGTTATGGAATACATGCCCCAGTTGAGGCTGGCTACTTGCCTTGATCTGTGGGAAATACAGTTTAGTTCTTGCTAGAAGCATTGGGTTCATATTTCCATAGCGGTAGTCTTCAAATTCCTACAGCACAACGAAGGCTAAAAGTGGCTAATCCTTTAGATGGATGTTGAAGGAGTATTGATAATATAAATATCGCCCTCTTATCAGATTTGTTGGTAGCCTGAATATGTCCCCCAAACCTGTCTTCCTGGGTTTGGAGGGGGACTTCCAGTGGTTTGATTGACCTCCGGTTCCATGCATTTCTTTTGGGACATACTATGTCAACCAAGGTATACCTCAAAGCTTACCTCTTTCTTCTTGCCTCTTTGGCACCCACACGGCAGATAAATTATACCATGCATGCGATACACTTATATTCTCGGTTATTTGCTGGCCTCATATGATAATGATAGGATTATCATAGTAGCAGCTTACTCCTGCGATGATGCCTAATACCATGTGGGGGAAATGTAACCGGTATGGGTACTCAGTTATTGGTTTTGTTTTATGTTTTGTTTTAAGTATTGCTTTAATACTTAATTAGTTTTATCAAAGTGTATCGATTAATATCTTTCATTAGTTTCGTTCATGTTAGACATGAACAGATTTGTGTATTTAAAGACTGCCTGATTCCACGATGGAAAAGGCAGATTTCGACAGACAGTATTTCAATATACTTGGTTGAACGGTTAATTCTTTGTTCCTCAGTACACCTTTGAAATGTCTTTTAGTTTCCAGCTCTCACCTCCTCTCTGGTAGAGCAGGCTACCAACCAACTATCGTATCTTTACCGATAACGTGACTACTACCTTGGGAACACGTTACATTTTTTTAACCTTAGCAAGTGGTTAAGAACCTGTCTCCAGATTTAGGCCTGATCAACCTATCAATATCCATCTCAGAATGCTAGCAGAGAGAAGCAGCAGAATCATGGCACATTCAGCTTCGTCTTAAAAAATAATATAGAGTCATTGACGACTAGGAGTGGGAAGCAAATCCTATGGCAGGACCTTACAAAAAAGAAACTACTCCGACACTCTACTAAGGAGCTGGGAGGCGCAGCAAACACGGAAGACATACAACCTTTAGGAGATTTTCTTTCTACTCCAGTGAAGAAGCCTTCCTTTGAACCATCAATTGACACCGAATCCAGTAGCGAATCAGATATGGCTAGTACAAGTGGAATGCCTTCAGGAGGAGGAAGATCTCAGGCCTGGCCTGAAGAAGAGAAAGTACATGCAGTATTTGAATTCCCTAAGTTTAAACTCCACCTCTCCACAAAGTTTACAGGAAAAGGATAAGACCTCAAACCTGAAGCCTTTAGTCGATAGGTGACTGAACTTACACACTACCTTCTCCTACAAGGAAAAGATGTAAAAGATCCTATAACCGGACATTTCATTAGATCATTCCATGAAGGAAAGGCAACTGATACATATCACTAGTACTATAAGGAATACAGCGGAAATTTAAGATTAAGAGGATCCATTGTTCTCGAATCCCTGAATGGCTGATTCCAATCCTCCATCACTAATAACCTCCTATACAACAAATGCAACCAGCTCCACCAAGTCAACGGAATGCATGTTAAGAGAATCACAAATGTAGCTACGGACCTGATGATGTATAAGGACTGAATGAAGAAAGAAAGTATCTCCAACTACATCCTTAAGCGACGATTCCATGATGCCATGCATCCTACCCTCTGGTGAGTGGTAGAACCACTTGAGGAAGATGACAATGAGATTGCAATAATAATTGTAAGAGAAGAACGAAAGAATTCTATCATCCCTGAAATGAAGGCATACAAGACACCAATATCCTCTAGCAGTAATAGGCAACCTCGACACAAGCCCTCCAACTACTCTGAAGAAGATACCACATGAGTTTCCAAGAACAAAGCCAAATCTTCCCAAGAATCAAGATGACAGAAAGGAGAATGCTTTGAATGTAGAAAAACAGTACACATGGCAAAGAACTGCCCTATGAAGAAAGGAAAAGGAAAAGCAATTAAGCAAGAAGCATCAGCCTACAAAATTGAGACTGATAGTGATGTGGCCCAATCCAGTGAATATGAGGAGATCTTTATCAGATATGTCGATGTGGAATGCTACGGTATCTGACTTCCTACTACCTTCAAGACACACACTACCCTAGAATGTACTATTCTGATCAATGGTAAGAAAGCTCAAGTCCTATTTGACACTGGTGCAATTGGAAGAGACATGATCAGTAATGCTTTTGTCTCTGTCTATGGACTCCCAACTTGAGATCTTAACCAGCCTATACCATCAATATGGCAGTAAAGGGATTATGATCTACAAGCCATAAAATATATAGCACAACTATCTGACTTAGTTCTGCCATCCTACCACCCCAGGAGAGGCTAGTTGGAAACCTAGCCAAATACGATGTCCTCATAGGGATGCCATTCCTGAACCATCACAAAGCTATAATCAGATGTGGGGTATCAACCATTGATTTCCCAGATCAGAAGGTCAGAGTCTCATGCAAGTCAATAAGCAGAGAGTACCGAGCCGCAGTCTGTGAAGCAACTGCCCAATGCCTATTGGATGAGTACTCTGATGTTTTCCCTGATCAGATCCCAGAAGAACTACTGCCTATAAGGGAAGTGAACCACCACATCCACCTTCAAGACCCCTCTAATCTTAAGAACCAACCTACCTACTCCGTCCCTGACGTATACAAAAACCCACTATGTGACTGGATAAACCAACAACAAAGAAGAGGAGTCATCTACCGAGTGGAGGGATTAGGCACTGCACCTATGTTTGTCCAACCTAAAGCAGACAGCAAAATAATTCGCCCCCTGGTTGACCTCAAACTATGGAATCAAAACACAGTTATGGACAGTTCCACTATCCCAAACCAAACTCATACCCTCAATGCAGTTGGACGGACTAGATTCTGAAGCAAGATTGACCTAAGTGATACCTACTTCCAGCAAAGGTTAGATCCAGAAAGTGAACACTACAACAGTTTCAAAACACCTTTGGTACGTTTTATTAGCTGAGTTATGTTACAAGGTGATATGAATGTGCCCGCCACCTTCATGCGAATTATGGAAAATCTCCTAAGCGAATACCTCCACCATTTTGTATAGGTTTACATTGATGATATCCTCATTTTCTCAAACTCCGAAATGGAACATGCCTACCACATAGGTTTGGTTTGTACCAGGCTACAGGAAGCTAAGTTCTATGCCAGCAGCAACAAATCAATCCTGTTTGCCGATAAGCTCGATATCCTGGGACATGTGATAAATGATGATGGAATACACACAGCTCTCAGAAAATTATCCTGTTTAACAAAATGGACAACACCCCAAAATCAAAAGCAACTCATGCAATTCTCAGGACTCATCAACTATATCTCCCAGTTTCTACCACATCATACCACTGTAACAGTGTCTCTCATAGACCTTACCAGTAATGTGAAATTTGTCTAAACCGACACTCATGACCAAGCCTTTACTAACATCAAGGAATTAATTAAGAATGCTAATGTTATACAACCTATCGACTACTGTAAACCAGACCTGATATGGCGGATTACAGATACATCGGATGTTGGAGTTGGAGCATGGGTTAGATAAGGAGCCTCTCATGAAATGGCAAGACTGGCGGCATTAGACAGCAGGAAGTTTACTAATTCACAGATGAACTATGGAACCACAGACAAGGAAGCCCTGGCAGTAATCGATGCTCTTGTTACTTTCAACCATATCCTGATGGGCAATACCTTCACCATTATTACTGACCACCAACCCCTAACTAATCTTAAGACAGAAAAGGTCCCTGAAAGGAGAAGAACACAATGGACAGTAGAAATCAGCAAATACGATGCAAAAATCATCTATACCCCTAGAAGAACGAAATATTTAACTGATGTTCTCTCCCGCTTATATGAGAACCAAGAACTCACAGATGCTTCTGTTATTTATGACCATACAAGACAAAGCGAAGATAGCCCTGATAACACCTCCTATGAACAAGAACCATCAATGGCTACCGCCTGCAATGCCTCTCCCTCCAATCCTTTCTCTTACACTATATATAGAGCTGCTGGAACAGAAGGAAAAAAGGACATCGATGACGAGTGGAAAGATGATTGCATCCTTCGCAGCCCACCTCCTCATGAGCTTGAACAAAGCAGACTCCACTGGTCCCACTGTTACCTCGATACCTGCCCCTTTCACTAGACTGAAATTAAATTCGGCAACAGGTATCAGCGACTGTACTATATGTCTGCTGATGACTTCAAAGATACCAGTCTCGACACTACAGAAGGAGCAGAAGAGGTGATGGATGAAGTGAATGATGGATCAATCCAACCTCCTCTTACCCTTAATCTCACTCCAAAATGACACCAAGGTCTTGAAAAACTCGAACAAGCAGCAGCCTACATGGATGCAACATCTTACCTACACCCTCTACAGTCAGCACCGCCATCTACTCCGACCCTAGTCGATTTACGACTACTATATGGTGGACCCTTACGAGTATACAACAATGAAACCATTGTTTCTGTCATGCCTCCCACGATTCCCGAGCATCCCCAACAGCTCTATGAAACCTTTGAAGAAGAGGAAGACCCGGTCAAACCAACAAGAGGATCACTCATTCAGCATGAACGGGATGTTAGATCAACTACATCGGAGTTGACCTCCTCTTTTCAAAGCCAAATAATAGCAGGATGCCGCCATGACCCAATCTATTTCAAAGCTATTGATAACTCCAGACATGGAGATCTTGCCCCTTACAACATATTCAATGGAATGGTCGATACCAGCACCCATTATGGTAGACATTGCCTGTACATCTCGAAAGGCCATATGTTCAATTAAAATGACTGTTAAGGAATATGTCATTACCAAAATCCAGAACAAAGAACACTATAGTGCGGACCGCAACCTCCAATATGCCTCAGAATATGTTTACGGGCCTGAAATGCGCAAAGACTTCCACGATTTCGTCAAAGAATGTGAGCTCTGCTTGGCAAATAAGAAACAAACGCAACTGCCGGAAGGGAAAGCACAGAACCGTCAGTTACCTTGCAAAATATTCGAATCCTATACAATTGATTTCGCAGGACCATTCAACAAGTCCGCCAGATATGACACTATCTTAGTAGCTGTGGATCGGGTTTCTGGATAAACATGGCTTATACCATTGAAGATCACCGATTCCTCTAAAGACACCTCCAATAACCTCCAGTGATACCTGTTTACTTCCCATAGATACTCATTATCTATTGTCAGTGATGCTGATCCCCGCTTCACTGCCAGATTCTGGAAACAAACCTTGACTTCCCTTGGAATCGACCATCTAATGGCAGCTCCTAGACATCATGAGACGAATGGCCAAGCAGAATGAAAGATCCGCGAAGTCAAGACCGGAGTCAGGAATATGATAAATGAGCGACAGGCTAACTGAGAACCAGCCCTTATTGAGCTAGCCACATATATTAACGTCAGATATTCAGACACCTTGGGAATGTCTCCATACAAGGTAATCTTTGACCACCCATACCCTCTCCTACCTACAACTCTATTTAAGAACTCCTCAGTCCCTGCCTCCGATGACTACCTAAACCACAATCAAGCCATTCAGAATGATACATTCCAAGCTGTTAAAGCTGCCCGATTCCAGAGCACTACTACTGCCCAGAAGCGACTATGCAAGCATGTTCTTATTCCACCAGGTAATATGCTCATGGTACATAGAAACATATTTATTACCAATGTTGGACATTGCAAGAAACTACAGCCCTGATAGTGAGGATCATTCAAGATCTTATCATTTGACGAGCATACAGAAAGCTACACTGTCTAGATGAATGGACGCATGTACTGCCACAATACTGCAGTTTTCCATGCCTCTGCTGTCAAGCAATTCTACCTAAATGAAGACTCCTAGTTCTCTGGAAGAATCCATTCACGACCTGCACTTATGATCATTAATAAAAAGGATGAATGGAAAGTTGAAGAAATCCAAGACCAGTACCTTTGGTGTGGAAATGATCAGTGCCTGATCAAATGGAAAGGATACCCAACGAGCGAAAACAGCTGAGAACCACTAGAAGGACTAGAGCACGCTATGGATGTGGTGAACGATTGGTAGAAAGACAACATGTCAAACGAATTGCTCACTCCAATGATCAGTTAAATTACATTGTACTGGATACCAACGATACCAGAGACTGAGCGATGACAGATAGAACTCGAAGTTAGCGATGGGTTTTGGGTACCATACTTTGAGTCAGAATTCGAAAGTAGTGATGGAGAAAATCAGGCTATGGAGCAGGCTCACCACAATCTCATGTGATCACCATCCACTATCCGAATACCATGAAGATGTCAAACTATGTGGAACTTAATGTGAGGCTGTAACAACAGATTGTTGAACTATTGTTGAACCACAATGTTATCCAGCTTGAAGACTACTTTGCTATCGTCTGTATAGACTACTGTCCTGATTGCAATAACACTTGGGTAGCTGTATAGCATGAATGTGGTATTCGTGACTACAGTGATATGCATTTTCTTGAGTCTCAATGTTTTCTTAGGATTTCCTCTTGTCTCTGGTGTGACACTTATGATGAAGAGCTGATAGCAGAAACAGAAGTCTTTAGTTTCTCAGACTCCGCTTTTGATGATTATTGTAACCGGTACGGGTACTCGGTTATTGGTTTTGTTTTATGATTTGTTTTAAGTATCGTTTGATACTTGGTTTTGTTTTATGATTTGTTTTAAGTATCGTTTGATACTTGGTTTTGTTTTATGATTTGTTTTAAGTATCGTTTGATACTTGGTTTTGTTTTATGATTTGTTTTAAGTATCGTTTGATACTTGGTTTTGTTTTATGATTTGTTTTAAGTATCGTTTGATACTTGGTTTTGTTTTATGATTTGTTTTAAGTATCGTTTGATACTTGGTTTTGTTTTATGATTTGTTTTAAGTATCGTTTGATACTTGGTTTTGTTTTATGATTTGTTTTAAGTATCGTTTGATACTTGGTTTGTTTTATGATTTGTTTTAAGTATCGTTTGATGCTTGGTTTTGTTTTATGTTTTGTTTTAAGTATCGCTTTGATACTTAAAGAGTTTTATCAAAGTGTATCAATTGATACCTTTGATTAGTTTCGTTCATGCTAGACATGAACAGATTTGTATATTTAAAGACCGCCTGTTTCTACGATGGAAAAGGCAGACTTCGACAGACAGTATTTCAATATACTTGGTTGAACGGTTACTTCTTTGTTCCTCAGTACGCCCTCGAAGCCTCCTTTAGTTCTCAGCTCTCGCCTCCTCTCTGGAAGAGCAGGCCACCTGCCAACTATCGTATCCATTATCGATAACGTGATTAGCACCTTGCGAACACGTTACAATTATTAGGTTTTGTTTGCTTAAACAGTTGTTTTGTTTTGGGGAATATAACCAGTATGGGTACTCAGTTATTGGTTTTGTTGTATATTTCATTTTAAGTATCGCTTTGATACTTGGTTTGTTTTAAGTATCATTTGATACTTGGTTTTGTTTTATGTTTTGTTTTAAGTATTGATTTAATACTTGGTTTGTTTTAAGTATTATTTGATATTTGGTTGTGTTTTATATTTTGTTTTAAGTATCGCTTTGATACTTGGTTTGTTTTAAGTATCATTTGATACTTGATTTTGTTTTATGTTTTGTTTTAAGTATCGTTTTAATACTTAATTAGTTTTATCAAAGTATATCGATTGATATCGTTCATTAGTTTCATTTATGTTAGACATAAACAGATTTGTGTATTTAAAGACTGCCTGATTCCACAATAGAAAAGGCAGACTTTGACAGACAGTATTTCAATATACTTGGTTGAACGGTTACTTCTTTGTTCCTCAGTACACCCTCGAAGCCTCCATTAGTTTTTAGCTCACGCTTCCTCCATGGTCGAGCAGGCTACCAGCCATCTACCGTATCTTTACCGATAACGTGACTAGCACCTTGCCAACACATTATAGGAAATATTGACTGACTGCAATCGTATAGCTAGGGTCAGATCTATGGAGTTTAGTACTCTCAATACCGCATAGATTGGATTTAGGGATCGGAGGTGGGAATGCATGGAATGATTGGGAGAAATTGTTTTACCTTCTGAGGATTTGCATGTTTTTGATTATAGGTTTAATGTATTTCTTAACTTTGCTTCTCATGTAAAGTATTGGTTGGAAAGGGAGTTGGTTGTGAAGGGCTTTAGCGTTAGGGGGGAGATTTGGGAGGATTGAGGAACTGAGAGCATAGGAGACTTACTGTTTGGTGGAGGCAGCCTACTTTCTGACAGTCTACTATGGGCTTGAGCTTGTAACAGACAATTCACGGTATGTGAAACAGGTTCAGGTCCACATCAATGACTTCCTCTATTCAGTATTTCGGACTCCTATGAAACTGGCAAACAATATACTGTTAGCTGAGTTCGGGACACTACCTATTGCCATACAAGGGTGGTACCTAAACGGAGGTTCTATTGCCAGTTTATCAATTACCAATACTGTGACCAATACCGTTAGTTTTGTAAGATATGGCTGGACTTGAAGAAGGAAGGTATGGTCACACATCAGCAGACCTCAGATCAGAAACTCACCTACCGCTCTACAATTTCAATTGGAAAAGGCAAGATGGGAATGGCTGTATGCTATTATTCACAGTACATAGATCATTGTACATCTTTAGATGTAGTCATTTATATGGACAGGTCTAAGTCCTCTGAGAGGCCTGGTATGACATGTGCGGTATTTGAGAAAGCGGCCTTGACGTGTGTTAATGTGTGCTTGGTTCCCCTGTCATGAAGCATTGTTGAATGCACGCTTTTAGTAGTTGTATGTATCCTCCAACATACCCAGGATATGGCTAAGGGGTATCTGGTTCATGTGTTTTTGGACTGTGTTTAGGCCCTCAACCTGGTTTACAATATAGTTTCAGAAGGTGACTCAGCTGAGCTGTGGGAGGTGATAACACTGCTGTTTAGTGCCTTCCCTCAAGTTAGTCTTATTTGGGTCCCCGGGCACATGAGTAATGCCAGCAACAAGTTGGTCAACCTTAAGGATAAAGCCTATGTTAGACGTCCCTTGTACTCCATCCTTTAGAAAAAGTGGTAAGCTTCGGGATCGAACACATAGCCATCAGATGAGTATTAATGGAAGAAAGAATAGGAGTTGTGGTTTGATGCAGAGGAACGCAGGTATTATGGTCGTAGGCCCAAGACACCCCGACACCGTGGTGGTTTCACCTATTTGGTTTTCAAGGTTTTGTTGAGAATCTGCAGTGGGACAGGTCTAATTGGCCATAATGGCTGTGATAGATTGGAGGATAGATACTACTGGACTAAGTGCTCCTGCTATGCTGCAGGGCATCCCACTTATAAAGACTTGTACAAGGATTTGGTGGCTTCAAGGTGGAAGTTCTTGGCGATAGACCAAAGCTGGTTGGGCCTTGGAATTTTCCGTCATATTAAGGTGGTAGACAGGGAGCTAGTTATAGCAGGTAACCTCTTTGATGGCACACTAATGGAGGAAAAGAACAGGTGAAGAGTGTTGGTAGGAGACCCCACACCGTACATCTGATGCAAGAGGAAGCACGATGGTAGTGGGTGTATAACATGTTCGCAAGGTGCTAATCACATTATCAGTAATAGATACGATAGTTGGCAGATGGCCTGCTCTTCCAGAGAGAAGGCGAGACCTGCGAACTAAAGGAGGCTTCGAGGGTGTACTGAGGAACAAAGAAGTAACCGTTCAACCAAGTATATTGAAATACTGTCTGTTGAAGCCTGCCTTTTCTATCGTAGAAACAGGCGGTCTTTAAATACACAAATCTCTTCATGTCTAGCATGAATGAAACTAATCAAATGTATCAATCAATATACTTTGGTAAAAATAATTAAGTATCAAAGCGATACTTAAAACAAAACATAAAACAAACCAAGTATCAAACGATACTTAAAACAAAACTAAGTATCAAATGATACTTAAAACCAACCAACTATCAAAGCGATACTTAAAACAAAACATAAACCAAAACTAAGTATCAAACGATACTTAAAACAAACCAAGTATCAAAGTGATACTTAAAACAACACATAAAACAAAACCAATATGCGAGTACCCGTACCGGTTACAGGGTGCGTTTTGCCAGGCATGGTGACTATTCCAAAAAAGTGGTTCTTTTTGCCTGACTAATGATAGTATGACTGGCTCTGCTGTGGTAATGCCATCTCCGCTGTGGCAATTCAGAAATGCATCACCTTCACAGAGCATTATGAAAGAAAGCCTCAATGCCTCCAGGTATGATATGATCAATTTTAGCTTTCTCAACCCTGGCAAAGGAAAGAGTTTGACCTTGCAATATACATGTCAATAGTCTTGAGGTAGGCAAAGGTGAATGAGCTTTTGAAAGTAGCCCATTGCCCCTTCTGTGGTTTTGTATTGGTGGGGGGATATTTGGATATTGGGTTGCATTATAAGAGAACAGAGGGATGTTAGAATAGACTGAATATTTCCTTTGTTGAATATATGGGACAGATTGAGTTAGAGGTGGACAGGTGTGAGGATATGAGATGGTGGCTGGGTAACGAGGTACGAAGATGTGTGAATCTGGGGTGGTGCTGGTTGTCATGAGCACCTATGAGCTCACATTGGTAGTGATTTGTGGATTTATATTTGAGAGGAGCAGTGGCAAGGCGGAATGGTCCGTGGAAGTGTATTTTAGATAGTTTGTTTTATGGGGTACTGGGGAGACTAGTTATATGCCAGTGTTGGCGGTACTAGTATAAATAAAATTAGATTGAATTCTAAATACTTTTCCAACTTATTACTTTCATGAATATGATATACCTCTATGCTCTTTACTACGATCATGACCTTTATTGATATTATAATGAAGAGGCTCTATGTGACGTAGAGTTAGAGAAAAAGCTTACGATGGGCGTTACAGAAAGAAGACAAAGGTCTTATGTTATCAGTAATGTAGGCAGAGGCCTAAGAGCTATTGTAGAACAGAACAAGATGAAAGAGAAAAGAGAAGTATCACTCTCTATCGCCAAGAACTAACTACCAAAAGGGGGATCATTACACAAAGAATCTTTGATGATCTGATCTTTGCCTGGATTTGATGAAGCTTCTATAGGGTTGTTGCTGGGTCAACATCGCAGTTGTTGCCAAGCTCTTGTAGGTTATCACTCGCTAAATACACTTCTCCCTCAGTTGCCTCTGACTTTAATGTCTGAAGCACGGTTTGTGCAGATTGGTTTGATACATGTGCCAAACACCATATTTGCCCAACCTCTTGTGACTATTCCTTCATTTCTAACTCTAAATCCATAAAAATGCCATCATTGATGGAGGCATCATCCGCTGTTATGCAGTGAATCGACTCCCGAATTCTGTACATATTTAATACCTTGACAGTAACATCCAACATATTGCCTGCGGGTTGGGAGCCATGCAATCGTTCAAATCCAATCAGGGTATTGCATCTCTCCTACCTTAGATCCATCCAGTGTGCTGTGATCGCCAAAAATGCAAGCCTGTTCGAAGACGTCCAGGCATCGAGTGTGAGGTTAATTTTTGCACCGCGCGGGATATGTTCTTGTAGGCGAAGGCGTAAACTCTCAAATAGTTCTTTATATAGAACTTGCTGGATATCGTGTTTGAGGGTTTGGCGGGAGATTTGAGTAGCCCTCCCATTGCAGTATGTCAATAGAGTGTGGAAGGCAGTACTTTCAACTAACCTAAAGCTGGAATTTGTTTCAACAATCATTACAGCAAGTAGATTCCTATATTGAGTAATATCAAAATACTCCCCAGGGGCTTGGGCACTACCGCTTTGCTTTGTGAGTATGAAAGGACTAAGTTCGGATCGTGTCTGAAATGTGTCGCTCTGCTTTCCCTTTAGACGACTAACTGCACTCTTATAGTCGCTTTCCCAAGATGGAAGTCTTGGATGACGCGTACGGAAGTGGGTTAGAAAGACAGAGGTAGAGGTATATTTTGGGGCATACAGGCCCCAACTATGGCGGCAGTGACAGCAATAAACCATATATCGTCCCGAATCATCATTCCTTGTTTCACGGATGATTAATCGCTTTTCGTATAGGTAGCTATTGAATGGCAATTCCTCCTTGCCGCTAATTGTGCGATCATTAAACAAGTTTTCTATTTACAGTTACAAGACCAATTGTCAGTAGTCTAATATCGACACTGGGGTTCCCGATAATTCCTACCCGACTTGCCACTCAAGGTGTCACGAAAATCCGTGACTGGGCCCGAGTTATTTACGCTATTTGCTTCACTCGGAGTGTCGGATTGTGTTTCAGTTACTTGCCAAGGGGTGGGGGATGATGCGAGCGATGAGGACATTTTGAGATAGCAAAGTTGTACCCGATAAAGGTTCAATAATCAGTGGTTGAGGGATGTGCGGAGGATAGTATATTGAGTGTGCGGGGTAGATGGTGTCTATATTAATACATGATAATATCACATGATTACCAAGACAGATATATATAGAAGTAATCGAGCATACTCGAGCATACTCGAGCAGATTATGAGGGTCCTGCTCGAGCATGCTCTGCTCGAGGGACCCCTATGCTCGAGAGTGCTCGAGCACGCTCTGCTCGAGGCCAACACTAACCATCATCATCCCCCTCCTGTGTGACGCCCCAGTGGTGAACGCTATAGACATAAATTTCAGAAAAGCAAGCAAATAGGTCAGAACCCAGACCAGGGCTGTTGCTTCTAAAGTAATTTAGGCAGGGAGATGACCCCCTCGCGGATCCAGTGGTCTACTACTTCACGAAGGAACGTAAGGTTGGACGGAACACCGGTTTTCGGTTCAATGCTAATAGGACAATTTCCTCCGTAGGATTCGTCTAGGGTGACATACCGGTCTTGTTGGGGGTTGGGGGGGGGCTGGAACGATGTCCTATGTGCACATAACAAATATTACTACAGGTATAGGGGTATGTAGTGTAAGGAGAAAACCTGCCTAATAGTCATGTAGCATCTGGTGTCCGTCTGGACCGAAACGAGAAACAGATAGGAGAAGTCGGATTTTGTTCTCCTTAGTAGGTGGAGAACATTGGGCTTGTAGTACAACTCGCACAGCTCCTGCTGTACCCTCCTGCCAGAGTCTGGTATTAGCTTGAAGCTCAGCGTGCTCCTCATTGATACCGGATTCCAAAACAACACAGGGGAAGTCAGGAAACACGCCCAAACTTGGATCTCCACAAGCTTGAAACGCAAAGGTTGGCCTTTTTATTGAGCCTTTATATGCACCGACAAAATTGCTATAATCTGCCAGTGGGGAATAGGATTAGCTCGGTTCCTGCGTTTAATACTGAATCCTGAAGGAGTCGGCAACATACCGGGAGAACCCATCGGCTCCATAGTGGAACACCAGGCACTGGAAATAAGATGATCGCGTTTGGCTTCTATGGTGTTTCCAATAACCTAGGATGAAATACATGAATGAAGCATCGAAGGCATTACAAGCTTCAATTTGTTTTCACGGGAAAACCAGTGGATCTTGTAAGTGTTATTTTACAGGCCGAAGGAAGGGAGAAATATTGTATATAGAAAGGGAAGATAGTTAAAGTTCAATTGGGCAATTCAGTTGAGCAAAGAAGAGACGTTCAAATTCGCAATTGGATTTCTAACTAGACGAGCAAGCGTTTTATGAGAAGTCCTGCTTCCATCAATACCGTACCAGTGTGGGTTGATCACCCCACTAAGCGTAGAGAAAATTTGCTCTCACTAGGAGAGAGCGAAGGTTTCTGCTGCAAGGAGAGGGCAGTTTCAACAAGAGTAAGGAGAGTACAGTGGTGAGTTTCAAGAAAGATCAGACAACTTTGAAGAGCGGAAAAGGTACAAGGAAATCAAAAACGAAGGGGACACATATTCTAACAGTAAGCATTAGCAAGTCTTCAATATTCCAGGCCAACTGTGAAATAATTAAATTGCCGAAAGGAATATTGGTCACGACGATCGGAATGAGCGCGTAAGCTTTCCAGGGAATATGCGAAGTCTTCGGGATCAACGTCGGGAAAGAGCAACACGTCGGGATTGCCGGTCCTTACCGCTTTCACAACTTGATCAAATAATTGGTCGGACTTGATTGGTCAGCCGAGTAGCAATTTGATAGGGATAAGTTGAGAGAAAGAGAGAGAGCTCAAATTGAGTAATTGGTGGTTGGATATGGTGTGGGGTTGACGGTTTGTTTGAAGACGAGACTTGCGGGTGGCGCAATATAGGCCGCGGCGTGCCAAGCCTGACAGCATCAGCACAACCATCTGGCCATCATTACAAGTACCCCTCAAGAAATACCTGAACATGGGGGTAAATATGGTGTCACCCTGCTACCGCCAATGATAGTAAAAGATATCTGGAGATTTCTGGAATAAGTATAGTATTGAATAGCGTTGAATTGGCTATACTGATTGCAGAATTCTCGAGGTATCACTTACCAACCTGAGCAGCGGCACCCTGATGCAATGTTGACCCCCATGTTCAGGTATTTCTTGAGGGTACTTGTGCCGGTCGCTGCTTCCACTAGCTAGCTCTAGAAGGGCCATAGCAACTTCGGTGTGTGGGCACTCTACTCGGGTGTGTTTGTTTGTGGTTTCTTTCTTTTTTTTCTTTTCGTTCGGCCGCGAGCTAGCGATAAAAAGAGTCTCATTTCCCCATCTCTTATCTGCCAAATGTTTCTGATCCGGTAACAGTACAGTACATCATTCGGTCTCGCTAGAACAATTATGTTGCAATGCCCGATCGTTGTCAATGAACAAATAGTAATAGCGAAAGATAGAGACCATTAATTGTTCAAACTACTGCTAGAATAATAGGAAAGATACAGTCGAGTTCGTGAGCTCTGAGTTCCCCATGACTGCTAAATTAGCCTATTATCGCACCTTAGGTCGGCCAGTAAGTCTTGGGAACCGAACATGACGTACAAGGTCCGCCAAGAGGTTATGGAACAGTTATTCGAGGTTAACCGGCCAAATAGATCCCAGTCCATTCCGGTGTCGGGGGTCTTCTCTTCCTCCCCTTTGATTGGATGGTGAGTTGCGCGTGCCGTATCCCGACTCCTTTAGTATAGCTCTGACCTCCTGTTACGCGGGTATACCATGAATTCATGGTACAGTCGTGTCTGAAAAGTCCTCGTACGGTCCATAGCAACCACACTACAGCCAGACACCCTCCTTGATTTTGAGTTTCCCACCCCATAAATTAATAAAAGAAAATATAGTAGACTAAAAATATTGAATAATCTTTTAGTTCTAGCAATATTAGTTTTAATTACTAGTGCCTATATATTGAATATATGTTAGATGACATATAGAAGTATTTATTTAATTATAAACTAATTGTAAAGGATTGAAGACAAAGTTGCCGAACTTTATCAACAAGTTTCCTATCTTCATTCAGTGGTTTTTGTTTCACAAATTCCCATTTCCAAAGCTTTGTTGTATAGGTTGTTAATCTAGTTTCTGCTATTAATATTTTTCTCTAGAGTTCTGAACATATTCTAAATGCAAAAACTCAATGCTCAATTGAATCCATTATCATGGCACAACATACTCCGAACCTCCTCTAGTAGGCGTTGTTCCGTAATATACCGTTAGAATATCTCTGCCTTATATGTCTCCCAATCATACTTTCGAGGCATCGTGTGCCGTTTGTGAATTTTTTATGTAAATATTTTTCCCAAAATTTTCTCTCAACCAATGTCCCCCTATGCGGGCAAAAAACAACGCTGGGACCACTCCAAATACCCAAAAACAGCACTCGCCCACACCGGCAGTACCCCTGTTCACCAGTTTTGCCATGCCCCCCGGTGCAGACTCGGATGCCCCCGAGCAGAGACAAAACACCTTGTGAAGGAATAGTGTTATCCAGACAGAGTATAGCTCGAAGAGGCTGAGCTTGCTGGATCTCATTAACTGGTATTCGTTATTTTGTTAATCTACTCTTCTAAGTCTGTTGTGGTTTAGGCAGTGAGTTCTGTTAAGATCCCCGATGGTAGATCTAAAGGGTTTTTGTGGTATGATGCCTCTCTTTCCGCAAAGACATTGCGAATAGGGCTGTGCCCGAGCACGATCCCGCCTTCGGCCTATGCCAAGTAGCATTTTCTCTATTCCCTCACGGCCATAACGAGTGGCAACCAAGAGCGGTGTTCGGTCATAATTATTTGGCTTGTCAAGGTTGACCTCTCCCCACCCGAGCAGTACCTTCACGATTCCTTCACACCCAAACCAAGCGGCTTATGAGAGCGGGGTTCGGCAGTAATTTTCAGGCTTATGAGGGCTGACCACTTGTCTCCCGGGCATTGAAGAAGGGAAAAAGGTCGTCGGTGGGCGGGGACCCGGACTCCCTGATGTCATAAGGATGATACAGGTTATCACGCCCTCAAAGCACACATCCGGGTCCGTTGACGCTATGGATGAATGCACGGGTGTGCAACGAGTCAAGCTCCTTGATTTCTGCAAACAAATCCCGGAGAGGTCCTCGGGCACACGAGTATTCATAACCAGGAGGCACCATATTCGAACTGAGTTCGAAAAGCATCTTTCCGGACGAGTTATACTGGTATCCGTAGGTCCTAGCAAATGTGATATCACCACATACCTTCCTGCTAGACTCGGCAAGGACGAAATACCAGATACCATAGATGAGATCCCGGAGGCAGACATTCTTCACAAGTTTTCCCAAAATATATCGGAAATGTAAGTCTGGGCAATGGTACCGTCAATACCATCCCACATCATCCGCTAATATAAATATCGAGGCAGTATTACAAGAATCGACAATCTATCGGAGACGGGAGAAGTTGAACAAAATCACAGCTGGTGTAGGGTTGGGAGATGCTTTTGGTGCATCGATAGGGCGGATAAAAGCACAGGATAGGGATAAGTCGGGACTCAGGATGGCAGCGTTGATATGTATCAGTGGTGTGGAGCGGCCGTTGCAAGCAAATAACCTCGGCCGTGCCCTAGCTGTCAGGCCAGACTCTTCGGACTTTCATTTTGCTAACATCCCTTCGATCTCGACATTGGTTGGCTGCTGTCTGAGGCTAATTACTGTGGATAAGCAGGCATCAACTATGTGACTGATCCGCTTTACTCTCTAGGAGTACATCTTCGCTCATCCTAATATTTTCAATGGACCACACTCGACAATGGCAGAAATCTGCTTGACCTATCTGAATTCCCAACAGGTCAAGGCTCTTTCTGTTGGCCCTTTCCAAGCCACCCCGGGCACACACCCTTTCTGCAGTATTGCTCTGTATACTGGGGAGTCCGTGCGGGAGTGGGGTTCTCGGACTGTGCGAGATCACTTTCTCTGGAGCTACAGGAGGACAATGGCCACATTTTCACCATATTTCTTTTAGCGCAAGTAGGCCATTTGTATCATTGGGGTGTTGACACTTGGTCTCCTTTCAATGGACTGCACTGCACATCGTTCTTCGGAATTGCTGATGTTGTACTTGCATTAGTAGAGATTGGGCGTGGTGATGTCGGCGGTAGTGTTGTTCACGAGCCAGCTCGAGTCGAGTCCAGACCTGGGCTCGAGCCGCCAAGACCCTTGCGTCTAGAGTGGTCATGGTACCTCTACACACTACCATTATCATTTAAAACAACCAATAATTGTATATCGCAACTTGAAAATAAATACAACTAGTCAAAGGACCTTCCCACTATCCCAGAATCCAATTCCTGGGGAAGCTCACTATCCTCTTCTGTGTCTGCCTCATAGTTCCCACCTTCCCCACGGGTTTCCTCTACCTCTTCCCACGTTTCCACCTCCGGTAGCCCAAGCCAGGCCTTGGTTAACATGAGCAACCTAGTAGTACTACCAACCATGCGATTGCGCTTCTTTGTAACGATATCACCTGCGACCGAGAAAGCCTGCTCAGATGGCACACTAGGTATCCCAACCATGGCACATGCCTCAATAGTTAGTACTAGTAATCGGGTATGTGGGTGTGATATATAGTATTTCAATCATACCTTGTAGCTGGAACAGAAAGGTAATCACACACCATGAGGGCAAGTGAGGGAAACCGATGCGCATGTAATTTCCATCCCTGAACCGGGTCTGCCCGGCGGTCTACACAGTCCTCCTCAAGATAGAAGTCCACAAGTGAGCCCATTTGTGATTGGTGTATTGGACTCTCTGGTGGGCCGAAAACAAGATCATCAAACCCAATCTCTTCATGCATCGCTGAAGAACTACTACTAGTTCCAGGTCATTCCAGTCCTACATGAAGCTGTATTGCCAAACTTGAAGCTACACGATGTGCCTCCAATATACCAACCTCGCTACTAGTATCAGGCTGGCTATGTTCTTTGCTTGCATAGTAGTCATTGTAGACTCTATGGAACTTTTTCTTCACATCATCAATCCATTCCGACTCCTACTGGAGATTCTGAAATACCTTTAATCTCATCCAGGGGTCTAGCATCGTAGCTACAGCCTGGCTACTATGGTGATCAGTCTTTTGCCAGTAAAGGTTAAGCTTCATATAAGCCTTATCTGCAGCAGCCCAGAGCAAGCCTGACGTTCTTGTATCAAGTTCGGAGTCGTCATGAGAAGAATTCTCTTACTCCGCCTGAATTAGGCGGTAGAGCTTGTACTTGCATGAACTGATAGTACAGCAATTGCATTGTGAGAGTAGGGTAGGTCGAGCCGCTTGCAAACTTAGTTCCCAAGACAAAGGCATGAAGGATATCCTTCAATTTTACCAAGACTATCCAGTCGCTCCTGTTCAGGATCAGTTGTGCATGCTGAAAAGCACGGGATGGGTCAAATGTCAATAGGCGTTTCAAAGCAGGTCAGAGCTCAAGCGCATGCTCTATCATCTTGTGAGTAGAGTTCCACCGGATACGAACATTGAGAATTGGAGCCAACTAATTCAGCTTTACTGCTTGTGCTTCTGTTTTTAAAGCTTTCCACAATGGTGTGAAGGAACGAATTTTCGCAATAATCCTGCGCAGCTGGCTTAGGGTTGCAGCGGGTCCAATCTTATTATTACTATTTTCATCTCAGCCTTTAAGAACAACTTCTGCCTCTCTGGCCTCTGACTTCAAAGTCGAAAGAACTGTTTGTATGGCTAGATTAAGCACATGGGCCAGAGAGCAAATTTGTCCATCACGTTTCGAAGAAGATGGGAGTTGAAATTCAAGCGCATTAAATATTGCATCATTAATACGCATTGTCTGCGGTAATACAATTAATGTGATCTTTGATGCCATACATTCATAGAACCTTCATTATCACAACAGTGTTATAAACGTGGCTTGGCATGAAAAGGGTTTTCACCTGACACATGGTTATGAGTCACAGGTACATTATTGTTTTAAACATATGACTCATTCGAGTCATTTGATTTGTGATGTTGTTAGGAATACCAGAATCCAATACCTAGGAACCACCCTAAGTAGGGTAACCCCACTCGGAATCGGAATTTCTGGTCTCCAACACCTCCCTCCGGCTCCCTTACGGGGCCCGCGCGTCATCATATATATCAATCTTAGTTGCATCCTGTGACTATATTACCACAGAGTTGAAGGTGTTAGAATAACACCATATACATCGTCACCGTCTATCCGACCGGATCCTGTTCACAGGATATAGAAGAAGAGACCGTCGGCTAGGCCTGGGAAGTAGAACGGAGTAATTCCGTCAACCACTCAGAGAGTTACCTGGCTTTAAAGACATAACACCTTTGGTATGGGCTGTAGGTAACGGGACGATTTTGCACAAAGAGATGGGATCAAATGATAAAGGATCTCTACTAGAGACCAATACATTTACATACACCAGAAGAGTCTAGAACTCCAAAGGACACTACCAAAGAAGCCAACGAACTTCACGGAGTGTTGCAACTGGGTTTCGGAATACGTCGTAGCCATGGGGTGATTCTCAATACTACAATAGTTACTGAAACCTACTACCCAGAGAGCAACCAAGGGTTGCCAACCGAGGGATTAATTACCCGTCTAGTAGAGTGGCTTCCTGTGAGTTAATAGGAAGTCATCTAAAGAAAATCTATCCATTGGGTATGGAGTTACAAAGGATCGGAGTCAGATGACCTACAATGGTTGTAATGACGACCACCTTTGCAGATATAGCAGTGGATAGAACAGATCATTTTATCAATGGCGAAGACAATTGGAGCCAACTCAGTTCGACTTAAGAACTAGGCCATAAGTCCAAAGACTCTGCTAATCAGGATATTACTATTGGAGACAGTACGTTTCCTAAGAAGAAATATCGTAATTACCGAACAGGTTGTGATGGTTTTCAGTGTCCACAGGTGTTCACACCTTGGAAGAAAACTCGACATTGTAAATTACGATTAAAGAAGTACATAGTTGTATGAGAAATAGATGTAGTCCGCAAATACTCAGACGCGGAATATAAATGTTGAAGTGCCTCCTAAGCTTTAGACATTATCAAGCAACGGTAGAAGAGACCTTAACAATATAATATTGCTTTTACAATTCCATCCTACTTTACCTATTTTGCTTCACTCCTAGTAGTCATAAACGAAACGAGGAAAGTCCGAGCCTTCCTAGACAATCTCCGTCTACAGAAACGAATCTCGATTGGCCTAGACAACTTTGAAGTCTATCAAGTTGTCTCCGCCTAGCTGATGTGTGGGATTTGTGATACTTTCGCACATGGCTTAAATATGAGTCACTGGACGTGCACCTGGTGAGTATGCCTTACGAGTGTACCTTGCGGGTAAGCCTTGTGCATATGATTTATGTTTAACACATGACCTCATTATGAGGTCAGGGATTTCACACATATGACTCAGTCGAGCCATATGACTTGTTTATTGTGTTATGATTGGTTTATGAGTTTTGCACATGACCTTGTTATGAGGTCATGGGTTTTGAGCATGTGACAACTTTGGTCACATGATTAGTTTATTATGATTTGATTTCGCACATGTGACCACTTTGGGTCACATGATTACAGGTAGGAAGAACACTATATATGTAACGTGTTCGCAAGGTGCTAATCACGTTATCGATAATGGATACGATAGTTGGCAGGTGGTCTGCTCTTCCAGAGAGGAGGCGAGAGCTGAGAACTAAAGGAGGCTTCGAGGGCGTACTGAGGAACAAAGAAGTAACAGTTCAACCAAGTATATTGAAATACTGTCTGTCGAAGTATGCCTTTTCCATCGTAGAAACAGGCGGTCTTTAAATACACAAATCTGTTCATGTCTAGCATGAACAAAACTAATCAAAGGTATCAATCGATACACTTTGGTAAAACTCTTTAAGTATCAAAGCGATACTTAAAACAAAACATAAAACAAAACCAAGTATCAAACGATACTTAAAACAAATCATAAAACAAAACCAAGTATCAAACGATACTTAAAACAAATCATAAAACAAAACCAAGTATCAAACGATACTTAAAACAAATCATAAAACAAAACCAAGTATCAAACGATACTTAAAACAAATCATAAAACAAAACCAAGTATCAAACGATACTTAAAACAAATCATAAAACAAAACCAAGTATCAAACGATACTTAAAACAAATCATAAAACAAAACCAAGTATCAAACGATACTTAAAACAAATCATAAAACAAAACCAAGTATCAAACGATACTTAAAACAAATCATAAAACAAAACCAAGTATCAAACGATACTTAAAACAAATCATAAAACAAAACCAAGTATCAAACGATACTTAAAACAAATCATAAAACAAAACCAAGTATCAAACGATACTTAAAACAAATCATAAAACAAAACCAAGTATCAAACGATACTTAAAACAAATCATAAAACAAAACCAAGTATCAAACGATACTTAAAACAAATCATAAAACAAAACCAAGTATCAAACGATACTTAAAACAAATCATAAAACAAAACCAAGTATCAAACGATACTTAAAACAAATCATAAAACAAAACCAAGTATCAAACGATACTTAAAACAAATCATAAAACAAAACCAAGTATCAAACGATACTTAAAACAAATCATAAAACAAAACCAAGTATCAAACGATACTTAAAACAAATCATAAAACAAAACCAAGTATCAAACGATACTTAAAACAAATCATAAAACAAAACCAAGTATCAAATGATACTTAAAACAAATCATAAAACAAAACCAAGTATCAAACGATACTTAAAACAAATCATAAAACAAAACCAATAACCGAGTACCCGTACCGGTTACAATATAAGGAGGCCGATGTGGCTGAGGAGGATAGGTTCTTCACACTTTGTTCTAAGTACTTTTCCTACTTATTTTTTTAATAAATATAAATCACCTTTACAATCTTTATCTTTATTGCAATATTATTGTTACGCCAAGGAAAGTTCTTTACGAAGAAGAGTTAGAGAAAGCTTACGATAGGCATTCCCGATAGAAGTCTGAGGTCTTGTACTATCGGTAACGTAGGCAGAGGCCTAGTGCTATAGTAAGACAAAGAAGAGAAGAAGAAGAAGAAGAGAAGTATCATTCTCCGTCGCCAAGACCTAACTATCCAAGGAGGGATCATTACAAACAGTCGTATTCTCCGCCGTATGTGAGCCCAGTAAATGTTCAACTCCAAGAAGTATGCTTACTAGCTTGAACTCTGTATTCATCGAGTGATCAGTAATAGCGAGAAAGGGGATTTCTTTCTAAGCTGTTCAGGCATCAAGAGTTAGGTTAATACGGGCTCCTTCTAAGACATGGAGTTGTAATCGCTAGCAGACCTCTTTAAAAAGTGGGTGATAGAGTAGCTTATATATATCACGGTAAAGCATAGAGCGGCTGACCATAGGGACTCTATTATTGCAATAACACATGAGGTTCCAGAATGAGTCTACCTCAACTGTCCGGAATGCAGTATTGGTTTCCACAACCATCATTGCTACCAGCTTTCGGTATTCTTGTTCATCAAATATTTCTCCTGCTTGCCATGTTCCTGCAAGCTGACTGGCAAGAGAGAATGGGCTAGGGCCTGTCCGCTTGCGCTTACCGGTACTTGTAGCTTCTGCCATTCATTTTATCTCACTTTTGTACTCCTCCTCCCGGGACGGTAACTGAGAATGCAGTGCGTGAAAATGCTTTCCAAATGCTGATATAGTAGTATAATTTGGCGCATACGGACTCCATTTATATTTACAATGGCATCAGTAAACCATATGCTTCTCCTCCACATTCCCGATAGAGCTGAGGATCCGTTGTCCGATAATCAATCGTTTCGCGTAGAGGTAACCAGTAAATCGTGAATTCTGTTGGCCACTCAGAGTAGCTTCATCGTATAGGACACTTAAATAACCATAATTGCAGCCCTTAGTTTTTGATCGCGAATAGTAGACTTGAACAACTGCAATCATGAAATTCTCGCTTACCCTACCGTCCACTAAGCTGCTCATGAAAGTCAGGCGTGGCTCCCTCACTTGTACTCGCTATACTAGCACTAGCTGACCCACTAGCAATCGAGGTTGATGTGTTAGCGGCTGACAACATAGTGCACTGACCCTAGCCTACTAGTCGGGTGCAGATAAACGAAGGGTAATAAATTGTATGGCAAATTTGTTTGCTGAAGCGGTAGTGGTAAGAGACTGGGGGATGGTAGGCGGCGCGGAGGTGGGGAGGTGGTAGGAGGCGTGGAGGCGGGGAAGTAGTAGGACGCAGGTCAATCTCGTGATAGAACACTAGGGAGTGGTGGTAGGAGGCAGGCTGGGGAGGTGGTATGAGACTTGGAGTTGCGGTGATAAGAGGTTGCGATGGTTTGAAAGATCAGCGCCAGCAGCGCCAAGAGACTCGACTCGGCTCGTGGACCCCTGCTCGAGCCTACTGACCACCTAGGCTCGAGTCCACTCGGCTCGAGGCACCCCGGGCTCGAAGGACTCAAGTCCGACTCGGCTCATGCACAACACTAGTCGGCGAGTGGGATTTTTTGGGACATACACCACTTGCATTGGCGGCTCACAAGGGACATGAGGAGGATCCGAGGAGGTGGGAACGCTACTCGGACGGAAGGGGTCAATCCTGAAAAGCCTGGAATGGATGGTCGGACGCCCAGGGTTCCGTTTGGTCCGCGGAAGACTGGACTGGACCGCTAGTCCGGTCGGAAGTCAAGTCTAGTCTAATGGTTGAAATTAGACCGACTCGGACGGTCCGGATTATGGGACTGACTAGGCTAGGACTGGTCTGACCAGGCCCACCAAGAAATAGGATATTCACAGCCCATTGACAGAATTAGCATCCTATTTTGCTTTTTATTATTTTTATCACAGTTTATTACGTTCAAATAATGATTTTCTTGATTAAACCAATTGTTTCCGTGGGTTATACTGCAGAGTCTCAGCCTCGCTTAGATTAGGGGCAGTGAAAATAGATTCACGAGTATCATTTTTTTTCGGAGCATTAGGTGAGTGATATTACATGACTACGCAACACTTTATAAAGACCGGTCTGGGACCAGTCCAGACCAGACCGGACCACCCGAGTTAGTCAAGTCCAGTCACGGCATCGACTAGGACTTGCAAGTCTGGTCCTGCCTCCAAGACCTGACCGGTCGGACTATTCGGAACCCTGC
>NW_003299113.1:142896-154774 GCF_000151645.1 Tuber melanosporum | reverse complement strand
ATCCTATCAATCCTCCAGCCACCAATCGCCAATCCAGCTGGGGACATTATACTCAAGATAGTCACTAACTTCTATCAACTCCTCACCCCTCTATACAAGAAACTAGCGAAATCCCCCATCCCCGACTAAAGCCCACGGGAAAGAGAGATGTGTTGGATTATTGTCCCTGAGTTTAGATTTCATACCTTCCGAGTCTAATATTTTCTTGCCAGATCTTTCCGAACCTTCCTTTATACCTTACTTCCTATCTGAAACCATTACCTCCTGTTTTCTCCTTTTCTGTTTCCTCTTTATCTCATTGCAGGGAAATTTTCTTTCATATTTTTTGCATGTTTCGGTGGGAGAAATCTTTCTCCCCCCCTACTGGAGATGAAAATTTTCATCCACGCGGGCACAGTATCGGAGGAGGAACATATGTTATAAGCCCTTATCATGTAGTTAGAAATGATATGTGAACTGGAACCTCTCAATCTTATACCTAAGTGAATTTCAGACTACCTATCTATCGCTCCGACTATACACCGTTTTCTCTCCTCTCATTACTGTTGGACGGAAGTTTTTCTTGGCTGCTCAACGCACATTTCCCCTATGGTAACGACTCCACAACCCTAACCCTCTTGGTATCAACTACTTCGACGCCTCTATGTTTGACTACTAGTTAGTCCTACACATAAAACACCATATGCGACAACATCTGCGACGATACCTGCGACGACTCCATGTTAGGGTGTTACCCCTATCATATGGAATTACCGAATGTCCTTGGCCTGAGCATAACCTCGGTCGAATTCACTTATCCTCGGCCGAAGTGGCACAATGGGCAATAGTGAAATTGAATGTGGTAGAGAACACGGCATACGCTGGAAGTATGTGGAAGTAGATCGGCATGATCTAGGGAAGGATAAAAGGTAGCTTGTTTTCCCTTTGTCGATTGTTTTCGTTCATCATCCAATCTGTCTCTCTTTCCTCCGTCACCTGCATTTGGGTCATATCAGTCTTTCCCGTTTTTTATTCCCTATCGTTTTCTTCGTGAGAATATTTCTCCGCTTAGGATATTGACATTCATCTTTACATCTTTGCCCTGCCATTTAAGTTAAGTGAAAATTGTCCAAATCGCTGCCGTAAACCTTGTTGTTGAAAAATTACCCATCCTTTATCATCGTTTTCTTCACCATGCTCCACAGTTTCTCCATTGTGGATGGAAAGTCGTTCTTGCAAGCCCCCCAACTGAGCTTATGCTGCCGTCTCCTTCAAGCGTGGACACCACTCTTGTGATGCGGGACAGTGGTTCGGAGATGACAGGCGCTGGGGATATGTTGAGGTTAAGGCTTTAGGTCCGGGGGGCAGTAAGGGTGGGAGGGTGTTTGTATTGTAGTAGATGCCCAGCTTATTTTTATCGCTAGGGTCTACAGTTAATAGTGGGGATGCGGTGATCTCCCAGGATCCGCAGGTTTGTGGTAGGGGTAGCAGCATCTGTGTCTGGTTTTGGTTAGAGGTGTAGTGTTCCTACTGCTTCTCCTTCCAGGGTTTTAGGGGGAGATCGTTCGGGGGGGTAAGTATGCCGCTTAGATAGAAGATCCATTCGCTACAACCTTCATAGAATATAACGGACCGAAGACCACTTCCCCGGCGACGATCCAAGTGACAGTATAAATATTCAGACCCGTGCCGCCAAAGTGAGCCGTTTCGTCGATAAACGACTACTTCAATCTATCGGTGATCTAGGGCCTCTTGGATGGAAGGATTGAATGCTACGGAGAAGCTAGAATACTGGCTAACAGCTCTTGTTTCTAGTCCGACCCCACCAGGGTGTATTCTCCAAGTACGTGGTGAGGAAGTGGGTAGTGGCTGGAGGGCTTCCTAGTAAACCGTCTTCAGCAACAGATTGAACATCACTTGCGATGGTTGGATCTTGAATCCCCTTCCACGTAGCGCTCGGGGCAGTATTCGGGATCGGGTATCAGCGGTGTGAACCTGTGGGGGGAGGAGGGGGGAGGGGGGGATTGTAAAAATACCCAAGGGAGGTTAGGGATTGCGTCTGGTAATTTTATTCCACCTGGGATGGGTAGATGCTCACGTACAAACTCACAAGCCATGGTGGAACTCAAGGGTCATTTCTTTCCCCATAGCCATCTCATTCGTGATTGCGGCGGATATGCGGTTGGGTATTGGGGCTGCTGGTGCGGTGTTTGTCTTGAGGGGATGTCAAGAGTGATTCTTTGCGATTGAGATTAGAGGTGCTTATATGTTGGATGGGCTTGGTTGATGATCTCCAATATGGTACTTACCCTTTTGCGGGATTGGGTGGCGTGGTGAGGAGTATTTGGAGTTCAATAATTGGAAGGGTTTTATGGGAGAGACTTCGCCCGCCTCCATGGAGGCATGGGTCACCGGTCACAATTTATTACCAACATCTTTTGAGAGAATACCAGTTTTTGAGACAAAAAAAGTGCTATAGCGTGAATACCACACCCCCACGGCGTCATTCGCTCTCATACTAAATTGAGGAACCTATATGGCTAGAACTCGTGGTTGAGTTTAAATCGAGGTCGTCGAAATTATACTTTTGTTCCCACTTCTTTTTTTTCCTGCCGCCCCGCCAATTACAGATTCCACACTTTGTGGTAATTCCGGTGTGGGATACTACTGTACCGCGACAGCTCTATTTCCTTGAATTCCCATTCCACGGCCTACCATTCATGATAACCCATTGTGAGTCTGTGCGTTAGCAGGAGCATAGGATGCCGATTCGCCCAAAGGTCCCGGACCAGTTCCTGATTATCTGGACCACCCCGCCTTCTTTCAACCTTACTCTCACAATACCGGTAGCTAAACCAAGGAAAGAAATGGGTGTCGAACTATCCACCTGCGTCGATGCTGGGGCCCCCTAGAAACACTTTCCCGCTGAGACCTTTCCACAGTGGTGGAATTCATTCCCTGCAGGAAGCGCCAAAAGTTAGTCTTTCTGGTACCTCCCTTTCCCAAAGCCCCACCACCATTTCCACCAACACAAGTAACATGTCTCACAGTGTGGTGAAGGAATCTCCACCTCGGCCGGCATCTCCAACTTCTGCAAACCAAGCATAGGCCTCTACTCCAACCTACAAACTATAAACCTCCCACACCCGGAGGCTACCTTCGACATAAGCTTTCTCCATGTTACCCAACAGCATTCTTCGGAAAGCACGGCTGGAAAAATTTGTCCGGTTCATCCCCCTTTATAGTGACCGGGATGCAAATAGCCGAGAATCAACGGAACAGAAAGGCGGACCAAAAGGAGAGGAACCATCAATACAAAGAACGTGAATTAAATATGCGACTTATGCAAAACAACTAGAGCAATTAGACAGGGCGCCCCTCTCCACAGATACACCAACCCCCACCAAATGCACTAAGGACTAGGGCTATGGGGTGGGGCACCGGGGAGGGGGGGAATTGGTGGGGGCGGGAGTGTGGAGAGTGTGGGGTGGGACCGGGTGATTTGTTTGTTTCATAAATCCTTTTCTTTAGCAATAACCCTTGTCACTAACCCCTTGTCATAATATTTTTCCCGGAGAAACAACTTCGCCAGAAAATGATATAGGCCATAAACGATATTCAAGCACAGCACTGTACCCCGCAACCGCTAGCGCCACGAAAGCGACCGCCCTTAAAATTACTCGCCACGCTCTGAGTTCAAGTTGGGGTAGTTCTGATAGTGGTGGAACTGGAGTTTTCGTTTTTTCATTCATTTTATATTCTTGCAGGATCGTAGCAGTCGGCAGTATTGTTTATATTGACGATCTACAATCAAGAGGTTTTGCCACCCCTAGCACAACTTAAAATCACTTCTCCAATATGACTCTTGTGATTTGATAGGGTTGAAAATCTCGTTTATCAACCGTTGCGACAACTTGTACCGGCTATACAGAAAGCTTTTAAGCCCAAATCCGGGCAATAAAGCCCGAACCTGGACCTGCAGTAATAGGAGTCGAAAAAAGTCGGGGCCACTTGGTATTTATATGTAGACTAACTAAGGTTAGGAGATTCGAATGATAGTGGGTGAATACTTTGTGATGTGGGCAAAGAGTCAGGGTAGCAATCAAAATCGGTAGTGCTACGAGTGATATCCCATGAGAAAATGCATGTGTGTGAATTATCTAGTTATCCCCACGGGACCAGTCACCCTCCCCGCACTTCAGCCAAATCCCTTCCAAGGCCGGATAGGCCGTGAATCGTAGTCTACCCCCGCACCACTCTCAAGATGGACGAACTACCCACTCGAGCCACTGTTTGGTATAGCTAATTCCGTGAAAAACTCCGCGCACCATTGGGATCCACTGTTGTATCGTATCTGTCAGGCAGAAATCCAAACAAATTTTGCTATGGGTGAACGTTTTTCCCCATATGTCCTTGGGGCCGTGTAAGCGTGTATATAAAAGAGAGGGTGACGCTCATCTGGGGCTTGGACAAACTCTTTGTTTTCGTGGTATATGTATGAATAATACTGTCCTACGCGTCAAATCCTGCTTATATTTTAGGGCAGCCAACCTCTCACCGACATATCACACCCGCGGCTCCCTTCCCGAATAAGGGGTTCTTATGTCATGAGAAAAAGGCAGTCGAACAAGCTAGTGCACCCATTACATATCCTGGCACATGAGGGGATGATGAACGGGCGTCTGCACCTTCCCGGGCTCTCCTCCAGCAGGAGTGGAAAAAAAAAAACAACCTTCACTTCACCACAACCAATCCATCAACACAAACCAACAACTAATCAGCCAAAGAAAGAAACAAGGGACGGCCCCTCCAGCTCGCGTAAGCCAAGCGCGCGCCGGGCTAGCTCAGCCGACCGCATGTTCATCAAGGAGCTGCTGCGCTGTCTCTGCAATGGCATGTGGTACTTTGTATAATAATCATGGACTTCTCTTCATTGCGGACAGCTTTCATAGAATATCACTTGTAGGACTACCCATTTTGGGAGCGGCTGTGACTCTTTGCTAGCACAAAAAAATATTCATCTACCATCACACGAATTTTCTAATCGGGTTTAGTCAGCGGTACTGTACACTCGTGTCTAACGTGATTTACGGGAAAGCGGCGACAGGGATCCGGCTCGGCGCCAAGCGTGGTCCAAGCTCCTACCCCGCCCACTATCCAGAGCCATGTCAACATCGCTTAACTTCATAAAACGACTTCAAACTTTCTGCGATACCAGCGATTAAGCAAAGAAAGAAGGATGAGGTGGAACTGCAGCTGCAGGAAGCCATTAAGCACTACCAACATAGTGATGAGCCTTCCATGCGCTTGTCAGCAGAGAAGTATGGCATTGCCTACTCAACCCCCTGGGGGAGGCTGAAGGGAAGGCAATCCCGTGTGTTTGGGCATCGCAAGATGCAAGTGCTAACCGAGTTCGAGGAAAAATCTATCGCGCGCTGGTGTGAGAGCTTGGGTGAGTGGAACCACTCCCCAAGATTGGAGGTGGTGAAAGGGATGGCGGACGCGATAGTTGGCGCGAGGGAAAATAGTTGGTCTTTAGGGAAACATTGGATATCGCAGTTTCTCAGCCAGCACCCAGGGTTAGCATCAAAGTTAAGATCTCGGCTAGATCACCAGAGAGCATTTGCAAGTATCCCAGTAGTATTAAAAGATTATTTTAGTAAGATATGGCTCCTACTAGGCACCCTCAATTGTAATAGCTACTAATTGCCACTACAGCGGCTAAGTCTAGTTCGATTATATAATATATTCCCTTCCAATATATACAATATGGATGAAAAGGGATTTGTGATGCATGTGGCCTTGTGTTGCAAGGTCATTTGTAGGAAAGGCCTCCGGGCCAGGAGATTGACCAAAGACGGATCACAGGAATGGGTTACTGTCATTGAGTCAGTATCAGGGGATGGATGAGTACAAAGGCCTATGATTATCAATAAAGGTCAAGTGTACTACATGGGATGGTACACTAAGCTAAAAAAAAAAAAAGATTTAGCTACCTTTGGTGTTTGGGAGAAGGGGTGGAGCAATGAAGCTCTGGGGCTTACATGGTTGAAAGAGGTTTTTGATATAGAAACATGGGAGAGGTAAGTATTTATTAATTCAAACTAAACTCTCAATTAAGGCAACTAGTATAACTCTACAGTACTGGTGAAAGGTATCGGCTCTTAATACTTGATGGACACACCTGACATTATAATTGGGAATTCTTTGACTACTATCCTAATGTCAAGATCATTCCGTTTTGCCTTCCCATACAATCAACACATCTCCTACAGCCACTGGATGTAGGTTTATGTAGCCCATTACAGAGATATTATAGAAATGGGCTTGATGAATATATGCGAAAGGGGCATAGAGGTATTAACAAGGGGAAATTCTTACCGTAAGTAATATTTTATTTAATAGACTACTATTTAATCACTAATTGTAGTAAAACAAAATCTTGATGCCAGCTCATCAACTTACCTTCACTGCAAAGAATATTAGGACTACTGGGAAGCAGTTGGTATTAATTGTTTTCAATCCTCGGTGGGTGCTTGGTAGGGTCAAGTGAAAAGAGAAGGGTATCTCAGAGTTGGAATGCTTGGCGGTATGAGAAGGTTAACAGTTTCCTAAAACACCAAGAGTAGTAAGTTGTATAACAAGAAGTATTAATAGTCTTATGTTAGGAATACTGAGATCCAATACCCAGAAGTCACCCTAAGTAGGATAACCTTACTCGGAATCGGAATCTCTGGTCTCCAACACCCCCCTCTGGCCTCCTTATGGGGCTTGTACATTATCATACATATCAATCTCTATTACATAGCTCAATTGGAATATCATGTAACTCTTCACTGAAGGGCACATGTCCAACTCCTGTTGTCCTCAAAGTTATTTCTGGTATTGAGTTATTTTCTACCAATGCCACTTGCACCTGGAAGGCTCCCTGTACGACCACCGAGAACCTCTGACTGACGGATTATAATTCTATCCTATAGAAGAGCCTCTCCTCTACATGAGGGAAGTTACTGGATAAGAATCTACGGGCTGGATCAGAAGATATTGAGCTTTGAAGTCAGTGATCTAAGAAGAATGCATATATGACTTTGCAGAGTTACACAGAGTAACCAAGGGTTGTCGACTGAGGGAATAATTGTCAATCCAGTAGAATAGCTTTCTGCGAATTAATAAGAAGCCTTCCAAAAAATATTTATTGGTTGAGTAAGGAGTTATGGAAGTTTAAAGTCAGGCAACTAAAAAAGAGTTATCATGACAACTATCTTCGCAGATACAACCCACCGATGAAACTGATCATTTCATCAATAATGAAGACAATTGAAGTCAACTCAGTTCAACTTGAGAACTAGGACACAAGTCTAAAGACTCTAAAGATCAGATAACTACTATTGGGAACAGTATGGTTCTGAGTTAGTTATATTATAATTAGCAAAGAGGGTGTGGTGATTTTCAGGGTCACCAGGTGTTCACACCTTTCAAGAATACCTGACATTGCGAGTCATAATCAGAAAGGTACATAGTGGCATGATAAATAGATGTAGTCCGCAAACACGCAGATGTGGAATATAAATATCGAAGTGTCTTCTAAGCTTTAGATATCGTCAAGCAATGGAGAAGAGACCTTAACAATATAATATTGTTTTTACAATTCCATCTTACTTTACTAAATTTACTTTGCTCTTAGTAGTCATAAACAAAAGGAGTGAACCCCAGCTGTAACCGGTACAGGTACTTGGTTATTGGTTTTGTTTTATGTTTTGTTTTAAGTATCGCTTTGATACTTGGTTTGTCTTAAGTATCGTTTGATACTTGGTTTTGTTTTATGTTTTGTTTTAAGTATTGCTTTGATACTTGGTTTGTTTTAAGTATCGTTTGATACTTGGTTTTGTTTTATATTTTGTTTTAAGTATCGCTTTGATACTTGGTTTGGTTTAAGTATCGTTTGATACTTGGTTATGTTTTGTTTTAAGTATCTCTTTGATACTTAAGAAGTTTTACCAAAGTGTATCGCTTGATACCTTTGATTAGTTTCGTTCATGCTAGACATGAACAGATTTGTGTATTTAAAGACGGCCTGTTTCTACGATAGAAAAGGCAGACTTCGACAGACAGTATTTCAATATACTTGGTTGAACGGTTACCTCTTTGTTCCCCAGTACACCTGCGAAGCCTCCTTTAGTTCTCAGCTCTCGCCTCCTCTCTGGAAGAGCAGGCCACCTGCCAACTATCGTATCTATTATCGATAACGTGATTAGCACCTTGCGAACACGTTACACCAGCCTTCTTAGACAATCTCTGTCTACAGAAACGAATTTTGATTAGCCTAGACAACTCTGAAGTCTATCAGATTGTCTCTGCCTAATAGTATATTATTAGATCTTATTACTAAGACTCTTTAGTCTAATCAGTTACCACTTTACATTTTTTTGTAAGTGCATAGGTTCGATTCGCAACTTTAGTGAAGTCATTGATATTACGGTCAGCCCACATACTCTTGAAGCACTATTTCGAACCAATTCAATCTTCGAACCACCTACTAAGATATACTTGCTATCAATTAGCCAAATGAGATCTAGTCAATTCAAGCCTTCAGAGAGACTATTTCTGGTATACAAAGCCCCTACATAGTATACCGACCCAGACATTGTTCCCAAAGAGAAACAATTTCAGAAACTATATGAAACCTGGTACAGACCAGAATTCGTTTGAAAGCCTTTACTTAACTGGGATACCACTGATGAAGGCTCCATTAGTAGTTGATTCTCTGCTACTATACCTCTAGCTTGGAGACTTGGGAATCATTCGAACTTTCTTCAAGGCTCTCTACCTACCGCTCGACGCGGCCAGGATACCAAGTGTCCCGCATCATATCCTACTCCAGTGGAAACTTCCAAAAACGTGGGCTTTCTAGCTCATATACAAGAAAAAGAAGCTTGTAAAGAAGCAAAGGAGATGTCACAACCTCCTAAGCAGATCATCCCAGGGGACCCAATGGATACCTCTGGAGATCAGTACTCTATGACTCTAAGTCGTTCATCCTCTCTCCCCCCGGCTCTCCCGAAACCATTTGGAGGACTGGCAGCCAAAGTCTTCATTGCTCCACCATTCTCTAGGGCCCGCTTTCCCATTTCAGGACCCTCTACACCACGTTCAAACACATATGCAGTAGACCTAGCAAGACTTGCTACTAGAGTTGGACTTGTCATAGGTCAAATACGGCAGGATATTTAAACAAGTATCGATACTACCAACATTGCCTTTGAAACTCTGTCAGTCAACTCACATGCCATCGCACGAGGACTAGTAGAGGTACAGCAATGATTGCTAGAGGGACAAGATATACATGATAATGACATAGCTGTTATGTTACGTCAGTGTACTGTGATAGAAGTAAATGTCTGAGAAATCCAAGAAAGAATTAACTGGGAAATAGCTGCTAGATTAGCAGCACAAGATGCATGACAAGAGCATCAGGAGGGGGTAACAATCCAACTACAGAGAGAAGCTCTCAAATAAGATCTTACTCATAAACGAGCTTTCCTGGAGTTCAGGGCACAACAGACCCAACAGAATCTAGCCATTTGCAACTTGATATCTAAGCTGGCCACTAGAAAGGAAAGAGAGGCAGACCGCTATGGTGACTTTACCCGCACCATTCAAAGGAATCAAGCACACATATCTGATACCTTATCCTTAGTGCTTAAAAAACTTAAGGCACTAGATAGTAGACAACCATGCGGTTGGCATGCTAGGTTGGAGTCAGTTCCAAAAGAATGAGAAGATGCTGCATAAAAGTAGGAACCTAAGGAAATTCATGTGCAAGAAAAAGGGAAGCAGAGAGAAGGAGAACCCCTAACACTTATAATACTGGGTAGTAGCCTGGATGATAGGAGTAATAATAGAGATGAAGACGGAATTGGAGGACGGTATAGAGCAGGACCATCCAGATTTAAAAGGGAATTAACCCCAGAACAATGTGGAACAGCCGATGTGCTTGCAGAGGTATTGGCCTAAACTGTTAAACAACCAGCAGACCCACTCCCATTTTTCGAAGTAAAGACCAGTCAATGTATCTACCATTCGCTAACCCAATGTGTAGATTATTTTGAACTAGTTCCCAGGATCTGTGATGATAATAGTAAACGTATTATTTACGCCTTAGGGAGAGCAAAGGGGGATCAGGTAAGCCTGATAGTAGTATAGTATCGGCGTGCAATGGATGGCCTGCGAGGAGAGGAGCAAGATCCAGAACTGAGTTCAAGGATGCGCTTTGAACATGAATTTACCAGTCAATATGCCCTTCTTGAAGACGGAGGCAAAGCCATGTGGAACATGGGATTAGTCGAGTATAAAAAATAAAATTCTGACATTTGTGGGAAAAATGCATAACCTGAATCACCACGCCTGACTAACTGGACCAGCCTGATATACGGTATGTGATAGAAAGATGTCCTCCAAGATGAGATGACGACTCTCTCTGAACATATATCATACTGATGGAGAACAGGAAAAAGCAGTCCAGGAAGCAGGAAGGGATGAGTAGGAACAGCAAGAACAAAACCACCTAGACTAGGATAAGTGTCACGAACGTGGCTTGGCATGAAAAAGGTTTTCACATGACACATGGTTATGAGTCGCAGGTATGTTATTGTTTCACACATATGACTCATTCGAGTGATATAATTTGTTATGTGTGGGATTTGTGATACTTTCACATGTGGCTCAAATATGAGTCATGGGAAGTGCGCCTGGCGAGTATGCCTTGTGAGTGTGCCTTGCGGGTAAGCCTTGCACATATGATTTATGTTTCATACATGACCTCATTATGAGGTCATGGGTTTTATGCATATGACTCAGTCGAGTCATATGACTTGTTTATTGCATTATGATTGGTTTATGAGTTTTTGCACATGAACTCGCTATGAGGTCATGGGTTTTAAGCATGTGACCACTTTGGTCACATGACTAGTTTGTTATGATTTGGTTTCGCACATTTGACCACTTTGGGTTACAAGGCTATGGGTGGGAAGAACACTATATAAGGAGGCCGAGGCTGCTGAGAAGGATAGGTTCTTCACGCTTTGTTCTAAGTACTTTTCCTACTTATTACTTTAAATGAATATGAAAATATCTTTACGATCTTTATCATTATTGCAACGTTATCGTTACGCCAAGGAAAGTTCTTCATGAAGGAGAGTTAGAGAAAGCTTACGATAGGCGTTCCTGATAGAAGACAAAGGTCTTGTATTATCAGTAACATAGGCAAAAGCCTAGTGCTATTGTAAGATTAGAGAAAAAGAAAGCAGAAGAGAAGTATCGTTCTCCATAGCCAAAGGACTAACTATCCAAGGAGGGATTGTTACATTACAAAGCGTCACCTAGTGCGACGCCAAACAATACAAGCCAGCATCCTTCAACCCAGATAGGAAAGGAGATATCGACATCAACGATCGAAACCTTAACCTAGGGGGATTCAGGGACGCCCTAAATTACGTTTCAGCAGAGCTATCAAGTGCAGCAAGCCCAGTAACTCCAGAGAAAGGATCACCAGTCGATAGCTCTCTGGCACGAACTCCAGGACCCGAGAGAATGTCAGGACCTGTAGTACCTGGGCTACTTGCCCCCACTGCTCCCGCACCAGGCACTAGCATACTGGGAATGACTGAGAATTAATTTCAGGGATTTCTAGCAGCAACACGAAATACAGGATAAGAAAACATCCAACAACTAAAGGTAAAAGAACTCGACACATACGCAGGAGCTGAAGACAAACTACGAATATTCTTGGTACAATGTGAAGGGTATTTTGCTGTTAAGGGATATGGAGAACACCATGATGAGATCAAGATTCCATATGTGGAATCTCTACTGAGAGGACTCATGGGGCAATGGATCATGC